>NC_056553.1:21504724-21804724 GCF_910596095.1 Thunnus maccoyii
ACCAACACAGATGATACAGTAATGGAGAATTTAGCAGCTAAAGAGCCAGATTATCTTCCCAGGAGTTTTTGGAGATAAAAAACAGAGCTAAAAGAGAAGTGAATATTGTACTTAAAATTTGTGACTTGTCCAGAAATATGAAATGAATGTTCATGTTTCTCCATGTCTGCTGGATGTGTAAATGATTTGCTAACACGTTCGCCATATTAACTCATATAATGGTAATATGACAGTGTTGTATTTACAGGTAGCTGCACTGCCCCAAAGTGGCCACAAAATGCAGGTTATTAAGAACAGCAAGGAATAAGCAAGAAATTGTTCAATGGCTTTTGAATTGGATGATCTAAAAGAAAGAGATAAACTATCCCCATCATATTTGTACCTTACCATTACATTTAATAGCATGTTGTAAAGTATTTATTAATGGTTTACACCACCTATATGTGCTTCAGGGGACTGAATGTTTTATACATGTCTGAGTAAACGATTGAGAATGCACCTCTATGTGTGTACAAGTATGTAAGTAATGATGAAGACCATGAGATGTGGTTGGAAGATCTGAGAATATTTTGTCATCCACACTAATCCCAAGGTCAAGAGTGAACCTTCCATGCGTGATGCTGCGGTAATGTTATAAAGCAATTATTGACTGTTTGTACACCACTTGTAATTGCCTCATGGGAAGGATAACATGCTACTCCCTTTTGAGGTGAAAATACAAGCATTTCTTCTTAAGTGGGTTTGCCAATGTGGAAGGACGATACAGCCACCTCTATGAGGCACTGTCTGTGCAAATTGCAAACCTTGCAAGATTCCACTTTCCTTAAAAGCACGATCCATCAGGCTAAAACCAACGTTTCAGTAGTTGAGGGCAAACCCCACATGGAATGGGCTGTCCTATCGGCTTTGGAGGATGAACTCTGGAGGGCAAAGTGGCTCTGTTGGTGACACCACAGAATGTGAAAACAGCAATCATGCAATCATGGCATATGGTGCTGCCGTGAGTGTTATTTTTGAATTATGCTGCCTCAGCGACTGACAACACCCAAGGTTCATTCACAGCAGCAGAAATAAGACTGCAATAAGAGGTTTCCGCCAATGGATAGAGACCATGACTTCGGTCTGTACACCAAGTCTTGTAGAACAGTACATCCTAAGATGCCTTCCTAAGGTGCCATGTGCCATACTAAGTGCTCCACTATCCTGTGGTTCCCAATTTATTTGGCTTGTGGCCCATTAAAATGAAGCAATGTCTGCTTGTGACCCCTCATCACCGCTAACAGCCTTAGTGAGGGCATGAATTGTGAGCAGTTCAATCAAAAGAGTGAATTTTCCTTCTAACCATTTTTCATTTGAATGATTTTAATAAGCGGTGAAAGAATCCACTATTGCACATGAAAAGAGAAAATCAGAAAAAATGTTTTTCATTTTCAGCCTTTATTGATGATGTGACAGTGGCATGACACATTGCACAACTACTTTGCCACCAAGATGCCCCGAATAAACATAGTTTTGACAAAATAATTTTAACTCAAAGTCTACTTACTCAGCATTTTCTGGCACTTGCTACCATTTGCTTTGTTTTTGTTTCAAGTATTTCATCTGCTTGGTCATGAGTTGTAACCAAAGTTCCATACTTAGATCATAAGATGACAACTGAGCAAATTCCATTCACTAATGAAGACCATGATGGTCAAAACAATCGCAAAAAGGTACTAATTGGTCCTTGAATTGAGATTTGTTATTTTGTCAAACTACTGGTCCTAAGCTCAGAAAAATACTTGTATGCTCAAAATATTTTGTGTTACAGAAATTTATGTTCATTCCTAACCCGTTAATCATCTTGTGAACCCCTCAGATTTGACCCATTGCAGGTTCCTGACCCCAAGTTGGTAAAAACTGCACTAGACCTCATACCTTTGACCAACAGCAATATGTCAGGATATGGTTAATTCAAAACTGTGCTACCCATGGCGGGACAGAGTAAAAGAAAACATTGTTTACTAACAATTTGCAAATGTTGGCAATGAAACTTTGAATAATTAATACAAAATTTGGGAGGAAAGGAGCCAAATAAGCCCAGATCTGAGGTGACATTTCACATCTGAGGCACTGACTATCCTCAGTCCTCCTTTGGACCTAAAATGAGATGCATGTAGTTTGGCAGGACTGCATGTTTCTAAGCCAGCAATGTGTTTTGTCAGTTCCAAACACTGACTGTGAATAAGCTTATGTCTGAAATCAAAGAATAGGAGTTCAAAACTTTCTCAGGGTAATTTTGAGCACTGAAATGCCGTGATGCTCATTGGGGGGATTTCATGTGTATATGAAAATAGATATGTCATCTTAACTTTTGTTTGCACCAATACAAGTGAAAGTACCAGTTCTCACCCTTCATCTTACATGTCATTCTGCTCTCCACAGGTTCTTGTGCTTTCTCTTGATCCCGTGTTGGCAGCCGTGCGTTGGCTCAGACCCACAGCACCTCTGGAATGGGGTCTCATTGTTTGAAGCAGCTGTTTAGTTTGTCTGTCTCAGGAGCTCAGAGAACGGCCAATTACCAGGATTTAGGCTGTTTGGAAACAGCTGAGGTGCAGGCAGCTAAACCGTCTGCTTGTCCAGCCCTGTTACTGTTACTATGTGCGTGTGTGTGTGTTTGTGTGTGTGTGTGTGTGTGTACGAATGACTCTTGGATGTACTGAGACGTGGGATTCAGGGAGGAAATACTCAGGCATTATCCTCCAATAAACAATCAGGGAGATCCACTGCATGCGGCTGTGCATGGTGGGCCTGTTTGGATGTTGGAGGCAAATGGAAATGGACTGGACAAATCTCTGTACAACAGTCTTGAACATGAGACCTGTTGTGTTGCACTGCTTTGTGGTGAGACTGTGACTGGGATTAAGTCAGTTTACAGCAAAAAGGAAGAAATGTTTTGCGTGGTTGGAGTTTGTGTAAGCGGTGTTTCGCCGACAACAGACAGCAGCGCATGTACTGTATGACCAACTGCGGTTGATGAAATCATGTGAAAGCAAAAACTTGACACCAGGTATCAAAGCAGAGATTTCCTGCGTTCCTGCCTCCCCACCAGAGACCCATTCTTGTTCCATTTCATGAAAAGTGTGTCTCCCTTTCTGTGAGAGCAGTTTACTCTGGCAACTGAGCAGAGTGTTTCTAAACCAGCTACGTTTATCCATTTCACAATGTTCTCAGGTCAGAACAATGTGCATGCCTCCACAGTCTGTTCTTACAAGTGCAATTGACCCTTTTTGTTTAAAACTGGCATGTGTCACGTTTTTTCCTCTGTTTCAAACCCAGATCCTCTCACAAAACAAAATGGAGATGATGTCCACCTGGAATAACACCCGGAGTGTCCTCATTTGGCCAAATGCAGCGTTTACTTGCGGTTCCATGTAAGCAAAGCTCTCTCTCTCTTGTTTCTGGAGGTTTCTGAATATGTTTATTATGAAAAATGAAGACAGGAATTCTTTTTTTTTTCAACTGCCTTAAGGTTAGCTCAACAAGGAGGAGACTTGCAACAGAGCTGGATCCAGAAGAAGAGCTGGAAAATGTGGATTTAATACAATAATGGAACCGAGAAGACAAACCCAAACGGCACTGATGATTTTAAAATGACTGGTTCGAGGAAATGATACATCAAAGAATAGAATATGAGACAACAAAAATTCCTTGTCTGTCATTAAATGTTCATTCTAGCAAGGAAATGATTAAGGATCTAATTCTTACTTGGGTGAGAACAGCTTGGATTATATTGAACATATGTATGAGCAACTAATTCAAAGAATTATAAATGTCTGCATGAAATCCAGAAATCACAGCTAATACTGAAATAACACATTGTTCCCAGCGCATACCTCCTTCATTAACGTAATTCATTTAGTCAGTAATCTGTGTAAGCTCTGTGCAGTGTAATTCCTCTTCAGTGTTAGCTAATGTTTCCTAGTATCATCCAGTATCATGCCAACTCAAATTGCACTCATCTACAGACATACCCTTTGAGAAAATATGCTAATTTGTGTAGCGTAATTTGTCTGCAAAGTACTAATGCTTCTCTGACCCTTTGTCTCCCGTGTGATTAGCTCTGGTTCATACAATGTCCATGATCTGAACAATGGCCTGCGTGCATCACCTCCTCAAACACCCATGAAGTTACAGCTGATCCAAAACAGCCCTTGTCCCGAAATGATTGCAAGGTCGGACCAAGTTTTTAATCAGTCAATTCTTTCAGGAATCTAACAATTAGGCCTAGCAATTTTTCTCATATTTGTGTCCAAGGGCAGGAATAAGCAAAAGACAAAGTCCTGGCTCTAATGAACGGGGGCTCCTTGGAGCATCCTTCGCAGCAAGGTAACTAATTACTTCAGCATGCCACGGGAATCATATTTCCTCATCAAATGGGAAATGATTTTCAGAACGTCTGTTCTTGGATTTCATTTCGTGTGGTTTCACCCGCTGATGGTGAAGTTGAGTTTCTGGCGGACTAAATAGCCAAGGTGAAGTCTGGAGTCTGTCAAGTTACATGCCGCGCCAAGCGAGAATCTCCACTTGTCCGTCTCCTGCGCCGAGATAACCGTGCAGCTCCGCGACTCCTTTCAAATCTTTCAGCAGCACAGAGAGAGGAGGCATGAATGAAAAAAAATGAAGCAGGGAGCTGTAGGCAGCATGGAATATCACTTAGTTTTTCAATGGAAAATGTGGCTTAGTGAAGGTGGGGTTTGGCCCACTCAGTGCAGCGAGGGATGAGAGGTCAAAAAACCTGATAGGATTATTTCAGGAAGTGTCAGGGTGAGCCATCTCACAGGGCCATGCTGAAGCCCAGAGGCAGCAGGAAAAGCAACAGGGCATCTTGCTGGGTGTTTAGCCACTGTGCAGGTTGTTTTTATTGGGTCTGACTGACAACGGAACCACAGGACACAAGGCCTTCCAGCATTGGTCAGCATTTACAGTTCGTGGCATTTGCTGCTACCAGTTTGGCAACAACTGCTGTCAACATCTTTATTCCTGTCTCTCAAATCTTTCCTGCTATCTTTTTTTCTCCTCCAGTATATTTCTCATTCTGTCTCTCCTGACGTGAAAGGGGTCCTGGCCTTATGGCTCCGTGGCAGAGCTCAGGTTCAGGACGAGCGGGAGCATGGTAGAGCCATTAATACACAGGAAAGAGAAGGGAGACTGAGCCCTGAGCAAAAGGGCACACCTAGGAAGTGTGAGACATAAATTCAGTCTTCCCCCTGGCCTCCCTGAGATGCCTTCAGACTCAGACGCTGCACAAAGACTCGGTTGTCTATTGACAGTATCATACAGGATCCACAATACCACAAGAGTTCAAATTATATGTCCAGACTTCCTTAGGTATCCACACCACGACAGCGGATATAGAAAACCCAAACTTTATGAAATCTTTATTTAAAGACATTTATCTTTTGCCGCTTCTGCCCTCTTGAACTCCTGCGAGACAGATTTTGATCGGGTCAAATAAACAAATATAGTGAAACGCCCAACATCCTTCTGAAGGTAGCAAAAATACACAGGGGATAGCAAACGCTGGGGCCCAAACCACTAATGTGTGGTATGTGGTTGACGCAGCTCGCTGCTGTATACATTCAGCTCTTCCAATGGTTTGTCATGATTAGTTTGTTTAGCTCTTTAAAACCACCCCGCCTTGTGTGTCATAAACAAACATCTCCTGTATTGTGATTTGTGTGGAGCTGTGGCCCATTGTTAGAATTAAGAGTTTAGCCTGGTGACATCAACAAAGGAAAACTAAAATTGCCTAAAGTCACCATATAAAGACCAGAATTTGTATGACTTTGTTCCTTCTTCTGGGAAGACTGTGCAATAATGTCAGTGGATGGCTTTCAAACTAAAAATATACCTCTAGACATATTATGAGGCTACTTGCAGAAGATGATAATAATGATTAAGTGATATGTCTTATATTCATCTTTAAAGCTGCACTAATCAATCTTTTTTATATTAACATTGGATCAAATAACTATATGTAAAATAAAAGGGGTCGCTAGCAGTGACAAACCCACATAGAGTCAGATCACCAGACACCCGACAGTTGTCAGTTGCTTTAAGATTGAGCTTTTAATTATTTTGATTTAAGCATAGATTTGACCTGCAAATTTATTGTTTTGGTTCAGTCTCTCTACCCTCATCAACTTTATTTCCAGATGCAGCAGACATCTGTTTCAAGTGAAAAAGCTCTGACAAACCCACTGTATGTTAAATGAAACATTAAACTACTAAAAAGCTAGACATTTACCTCAGGAGTTGATGGAGGCCAAAACAATGCTAACAGGAGTTTGAAAACTGGACTTTCATTTGTCATGTGTTCAGAAACACGACTCCAAATGGATTCTGTGGATATGTGAAAAGGCACATTTTGGATAGTTATTTTAAAGTGATGTCTTGTTCCACTCCCCCCGTGTTGCCAAAAAAAACAAAACAGAAAAAAACAACAAAAAAACAGCTGTATTGCAGTTTTAACAAAAACATGAGGGAATACAAATACAAAAACAAACCATGATGATTAACATTAACAAATTAAAAAACACAAGATGCCTTTCATTTCATTCAGAGGTTTATTCATTGCTTTGACCAAGTAACAACTGTTTTATAAAAGAAAATTTACATGAGAGCAAATTGGACAATACAAGGAGATATGCATTTGGTCATTGGATTGGAAATCCAGTCTCTATCAAAACAACAAACAAAAAAAATCTCAATTTATATAACTTAACAATAAAAAAACAAACTATGGTCACAATTTTCTTTGTCTTTTACAAAGTCCGTAATAATAATTTATAGGCTTTAATACATACCGTTGCTTTCCATTTGTCGGCATGGTTGTGAAAGCAGGGTTTGTGCTGGAGAAAGGCATGTACAGTACCAAAGTCTTGGCCGTAGAAACCCCTTTGTTAGTATTTGTCTTGTTGTTGGGGAGTGATTGCAGGTAGCAACAACAAAGGCTGCTCTGTTGTCTCTGAAACCTCCTTCACTCGCTCTGTCTCTTCCCAGCGAGCGGGTATCGTGTGAGGTGTGAGGGTCCCGAGTGGTCCAGAGGTTCAGAGGTGCGATTAGAAACACAAGGAGCGGGCCCAGCACTACCCCGCAGCTACCCTGCCTGGATCAGGTGTATAAAAAACACATGTGGGAGCCCACAACCCCCACTGCATAAGCAAATAGTGCCTGGGGATTGGCTAGTGCGATTCATTTCATTATACTTCCATAGGCACGGTAACGGGAATAATAAAGGGTTGTCCTTCATTTCTTTTACTTCTCTTCAACTTCACGTAAAAACAGGCTGTGTTTTCTGATTTAAAACCAAGAACTGTAAGTGCAGCTTTTTTTTTTTAAACAGTTTGCACATTCAAGACACACAAAAAAGGTCAAAAAGTCATTTTGTGCAGCTTCACTCCTTCCCCAAGTCCTTGACCATAAGCATAGTCTGGGTTGTCAAAAAATTAAAACTGCACAATTTATGAAGGAGTGTACATTTTGACACACATAAACAGTACCTTGAAGATATACATAAAATTAAAAAGTCAGCACAGAGAGCCAACTTCAGTTTCTCCCATAAGTCCAACTTGATTTCCCCAGTTTGTGAACTTGGCATCTGTCGCCGCAAACGTTTATAACATATGCACCGTACAAAAGTACTTTCTATAAAAAAAAAAAAAAAAAAAAAAAAAAGACTCTTTCCACTGGATGACAAAAGAAGCTCTTAATGCGGTACGGTTAAGTGAAACCAAGTACAAAAGTTTGATCAAAAACAATTGGCCACACATATACAGACTGACAATAACAAATACTTTGAACACTTGCTTGGCCGACAAAGAGATAATACTGAAATGTATTTTTGAAGACACACGAAAAAAAAAAAAGCTAGGGGTAGAAAGTCAAACTTTTAAGTCTATCCTCTGGCTTCTTGTAAACAGCAATTTGAATGTAATGCTAAACAGCTGAGAGGGCTGAGGATCAAAAGGCTGGGGGAGCTGGTGGTGGATTTTTTTTTTTTTTTTTTTTTTTTGTTCACTCCGGACTATCTTGTTCTGAGCACAAACATGTGAAAAGGCAACACTGTCCACATAAAACACTGATAATGCAAAGCAAAAACATCCCTTTTAGGTCATGTCATTCTCCTGCTGGAACAGATACTGTACTGAACCTTAAAGCATGCCTGTGGATCTACGTACATCTGTGTCACCGCCTGAGTGAACGTGACTTCATTTGAGTCCAGCTTTGTGCACGTTTCAACAACTAAAAGCCCCGATAAGAAAGGAATCCTTCACTCGTTAATGAAATCCAAGTCCGAGATGTGGACAAGGTGGAGAACGCTGGCTGCTTATCGATCTTCTGCTCACGTTAGAGCAATTTATCCAACAGTTATTGTTGGCCTGCCAGCATCGAGAGTCTGACTGAGACAAAACATTGTTCCGTTTACAGTCAAAATGAAGAGTCCAGTCAAAATAAGCACAATGCCTTCAAGGAATTACGGCTGGGCATTTTGAAAGAGAGCGTGTATCTGCGTGTGTGTGCTATTTGAGTTCATCAGTGCCTCGGATGGTGAGCTCATTCAGTCTTTAAGGCACATGCTGTTGTGGGGAGTTTTTCATTCACAAAACACATCCTGAATCATGACTGTGACTCTAAACTTAGTAAAATAATCCTTCACAAATTCCAAAGAGGCACCTCAGTATCTGTACTTTGCATTGACCACAGTCGGTGAGTTATTCGTCTGAAGAACGAAGGCACTTTGGCAAAATACAAATTTTGTAGCATAAAAAAAGAGGAAATAAAAAAATCAGACTCATCAAAAATAAGTTAATATTACAAAAGTGTCTTGTTTTAGGAAATACTGCAGTGAAACTATCATCAACACTTGTCTGTCGCACATCAACCCAGCAGAGAAAAGGATGATCGAGGCCTCTTTTGCACTTTTTAGACACCAATAACAACCAAAAAGAATGAGTTCTCTTTTTGTTCCACACTTCCTCGCCTCAAACACCCCCCATCCTAAAACAACAGTCCTCTTTTTATTTCAGGGGGAGTTTATTTGGACTCCGGCGAGTTTGCTGAAACAGGAATGTTTGCTGGTTTGCATAGAGAGACGGGAGGATGACGTCAGGGCTAATATTTCTGCATCAGCGGCACTTTAACAGTCTTGATCTCTGCTATATGGGAGGACTTTTGGATGATGCAGCTGGTGGTCCCGGAGACGCTGTCCTTCCCCTGCGCCAAGTTGGTCAAGGCCATGGCGGCGTTGATCTCCTTCCAGTACGTCTCGTCTTTGCCCTTCACCTTCTCTTTCTGCGCAGCTCCGACGCCACCGCTGCCACTGATGATCAGAGGAACACGCAAACATGCACACAAAAGAACAAAACAGAGGAGAGTTAGAGGTCAGGTTTAACTTGTTACAAATGAAAAAAGAGGATTTGATCTGGCACTGCAAGGTAAGGGAATGTAGGAAAATTATTAGGTGGGGAGGGAGGGTCAGAAAAGGGGGAGGGTTATGTACTTTTTCTTTTTGTTGAAGGGAGAGTGGTCTGAAATTTTTTTGGGGAAAAGGGAAAGTCTGCTCAATCAGTGAAAGTTACTATGACAGTTGTTGGGCTTAACATTTTTCACAATTGCTAATTCCACTGCTAATGTGAAATTTGAGTCAAGTAAAAAAATATTTTTGCATTGACAATTTAATCTTGATACCAGGTTTGAGTTGAAAAATTAGGGAGGAGGGTGTTGCAAATTTTTCTGAGTCAAGGAGAGGGTCCAAAGTAAATATTAAAGGAAAATTCCAGTTTATTTGAACCTGATGTATTTCCCATAAATGTGGCAGTTGTGACTCAATGTGTCCTGCTAACTTTGTTCTCTGCAGCTCCATTATTGAAATTCCAGAGATTCAGATTGAGTTTCGGGCGAACGCAGCCTCGCGTATATCAACGGTTATCAGGGCAAACCTCCGTCAGCCTCCTACAGCTTTAGAAATAAACGTAATTTTTACATGAAACGCTTCAAAAGTTTGTGAGTCTGAATGAAAGAAAACACAGGAACTAGCTGCCTGTAGCAGCGTTTTGGCTAACTGCATCCGGGGCAGTTTGCACGTCGGTTTGTTTACGTCTGAGGCTGTGGATAGCTCAGTGTCTGTTCATGCTAGAAAAGTAGTAACTTAGTAGATGAAATAAAACGGTTCATGTCTGCAAGTTTCCACATTGCAATGATTAAATGACCAGATTAACACTGTGCAGTTTTCATGGACTACCGCCGGATGATAGAGACTTACATATTGTAATTCCTCACACAGTCACGTGTTGTAATCGCATTTTTCTTACGATGTGGAGCTGAGCGTTTGATCCAGCAGGCCTCGCTCTTTTCACCCAGTTGATTCTGTGGAGGTGTAACAGTCTCCAGGACGACAATGTTGATAAACGCTGTAAATCCATGTGTACTGTAGTAGTTACACAGCTGGGATTACTCTCATCCGTGGACACTTGTAGATTTTCCGAGTCTGGCAGCAACAGGTCTGACTTCAGAAAGAGGTTTCTTCTTCACTCGTCAGCAGAGCAGTTGCCGCAGGAACACCAGCAGTTTCTCTGAGGTAACCGTTACTGTATTGTCCTCTTGCCTTTCTGCTTCCATTCTTCGTTTTTCTTCTTCCACTTACTTCATCTCCTCCCTGTGTACTCCCGCTCAGATAAATAAGCTTGGCCAGTCAAAGTGAAATGACTCATGATCATCCTCATAATAGTCCATAATCCGTCATTGCACTTAGTTTTTTTAGTTTCCTTACTGTCTGACCGTGATGAAAGTCAGCCTCATACATGTAAGCAAATCGGCGTGCGCGGATGGATATGTGGGTGGTTCGGTTAGCTGGCAAACTGCCCCGGATGTAGGCGACTAGTTCCTGTGTTTACTATCATTCAGACTCAGAAACAAACTTTTGAAGCGATTCATGTAAAAATCATGTTTATTAAATAGCAGTGGGAGGCTGACGGACGTTGCCCCGATAACCGTCATTATATGCAAGGCCTTGTTCACCAAAGTCTCAATCTGAATCTCCGGAGATACATTTTATTTAATTTATGAGAAATACATCAGGTTCAAATAAAGCAGAATTTTCCTTTAATAACCTCGAGGAAAATCTTGCTTTTTTCAAAAGTCACACATGCGATTCAGCTCCCCTCCCCATCCCGATAATATTCGTACAGTCCCTAAGAGAGAAAGTCCACTCACTTGTCACATTTACTTGATCCATGGTCCGTGGTTTCTGAAAGTACAAGAAAAAAAAAAAAAAAAAGGTTAATTTTGCAGAGTTCTCTGGGGTCAATGAGGATTTATTGAAACCTAGCTGAAC
Source organism: Thunnus maccoyii (assembly GCF_910596095.1). NCBI lineage: Eukaryota > Metazoa > Chordata > Actinopteri > Scombriformes > Scombridae > Thunnus > Thunnus maccoyii. The sequence continues at coordinate 21,516,102 of NC_056553.1, forward strand.
ATGCAGGCTCAGGAGACGTGTGTGTGTGAGTGTGTGTGAGTGTGTGAGTGTGTGAGTGTGTGTGTGCATAATTTTGTGTGAGGTCTGTATGTGTACACTCTGTCCTGTGCAAACATATGTTGCTCTGTTTTCTCTCTTTATTCAGATTCTGGACAAAAAGGACATTTTGCAAGAAGCCGTCAAGAAACAAGGTGACTAATAGGATCGAGTTGAAAGATGCTGCTTATGACTCATAAACTCCATTCCCTAATATTTTGTTCGAAAACAAATGGGCCTCAGCCAACGTAATTGAGTTGTCTGAAGAAATCAGATTGAAAATGACTGAGCGTAAAAGATTTGAGTGGGAATGAAAAGGCAGAAAGTGAGTCAGTGAGAGAAAGATGGATGCCTGCTCTCTTTTTTTCTCTTCAAATGGGAGCAATCTTTATCTCATATGTAAAACATTAGCGGGGAATAGCAAAGTCATTAAACAATGAAACCAAACTTCTCTTCAGGGCAACTAGTGTGTTTACTTCAGTATGCTCTGAGAGAAAGACCATGTGCACGTCGGTGTGTGAGTATATGTGTGTGTGTGTGTGTATGGGTGGGTGAAGGAGGGGTTCATTGGTGTGTGTTTGTGCTGAACCTGTCTTCTGTCTTGGGTCCAGCTCTAGGTGAGTTTTGCCCAGCAGTGAATATGATGACACAGGCTTGGCGTTTCATGAGGCATTAAAAGAGAGCAGAGCATCTGGATTTCCTAGCTGTGCAGCCTCCAGGCGCTCTCTTTAAGTTAACTAAACACACAGCTAAGGCCCTGCGAGCTTTAAGAAGTTCAGTCGTGACCAGGTATAGATGACTTCCCGACCTAAGAACATTCAAAAGACGGCGAATTCTCTTGAAATTTCCATTTAATCCAAAGGTACCCAAGAGTTCATCATACCTACAGTATGTAGTTCTAAAATGAAACAATAAGTCTCTGCTCTCTTGCATGTGATTTTTTCATCACCCTTCCAGATGTCCCACCACAAACACATCACCCAGGGACACCCAGTCGCCTGCACCCCCCACACCACATTCCCAAGTTAAAGCAAATGTCTAAACCTGAACTGCCGTTTTTTAACGAGCCCTTCCTTACGCCACCGTCACCGCAACACAACAATCGACGGGCGTTCCTGAGCGTTCCCTCCTGCTAATGAAAATCTGCACCCTTCATTTTCACTGGAATTCATTCCCATGATTGTTAGAAGGGACTGGAAAAGGTTGCGCAAGGACACTGTGTCCGGGGTTTAGCATCGTCACAGACAGCCACAGAGACGGAAAGCCAAAACTCCAAACTCCTCCAGCGTCGGAGAAAGAACACACATGATTTTACCGTTCTGCTTTGTCACCTCTAACCTCGCCAAAGCCCTCCATAGACTTTCCAAAGATCTGGATCCAGAGTTCAGGCTTTTGCAAGCCGCCATAAGTGCCTAATTATTCCCACCGCCTTGCTCTGTTCCTGCCTTGTTTTCCAAAAATGTTCCCATGTAGCGTGACCCACGCTGACAGTACCGGGTTTGCAAGGCCTGGGGCCCGATTATGAAATTTCCTGTAGTTTTCCCCTTCGTTCTGTAATAGGTGTATTCCACAGAGAGCGATAGACTTCACTCTTCACAATTTTTCTTCTGTTGATCGTTCTTAGACAGAAGAAGAGAGGAATGTGTGCGCACGTGTGAGAGGGAGATGAGGACATGATAACCCAGAAGTACAAACCACAGAATGAGATTTTAGGTTTTAGTCCGTCAAAGCGTTCCAACAAAATCCTCACATTCCCGTCTGGCCACAACTCCCTGCTGTCCTATCTTTCTCTCAGTCTTTATCTCCCTTTATCAGCGAGTCCTTCTCCTTTATTGATATTCCTCAACTCCCTCATCCTCTGTCCTCCACTTGTTCACCTCTTGCTGCAATGATTTGCTGTAATACCCCCTGATCCAGGTACTCGAGACTGACCATTCTCAGGCAACACAGCCAAAACAAATGCAATATTTCCCGTCTGTTTTAATAAAGGGTAACTCTGTGCTATGTCAAGAATAAGCACTTCGTCCACAATTTCAAAGGCTGTTTTTGAAAGCCTTTGATATTATCCATCGCTTTCATCATCTCTACTTTTTTCATTTTTCAAATTTTGATATTTTGCAGTTGTTTTTGCCTAAACTGTGAAACCCAGGCAGATACTTGAAGGGTGTGAAGGCATCCTCTCTGCACTCTATCTGCATCTACTCTCTTGATTGTTGCCAGTGCTCGAAAGCAGATTGGTCCTGATTGAAAATATGCACCATTCTCCATAATCACAGCACTGTAATTACAGGCTAATTACACTGTTTTCGTGTGTTGTTTATGTTCCCCCAAGATATATTTACTGCTACGGTGCTTAGTGTATAAACTGGTTGGTGACAGCAGCAAGAAGGTCAATTGTAGAGACATCAAAGACAAACATGCAGAGGAAAGTGTCTTTTTGTGTGTTGTGAAGTCACTGTGGGCTGTGGAGTGCAATGTGTGAGTCTTTCCATCCACAGCTTTAAGTGTTTCCAGTGTGTGTGAGGCAGCCACTGTCCAGATGCTCCGTTTAGAACATACAAAACTATTTTTTGTGGTGTCTAGCAGGTGGAGAAGCCACCTGAATGCCCAGAACCCTCTCTTGGACTGGGACACCTCTCCTTGCTGCTAGGAACCCCGGACCCCCAGGATCTGGAAATGCACCACTCCTCACAAAAACTCAATTTCCAAAGCTCTGTGCCTAAAACATCTAAAACTCAGATTTTTTAAAACAAGGGTTTTGCCAAGGACTCTATTAATCGCCAATAAATCACGGAGGACTTTTTATTATTTTCTCATTCTTTTTTCCGTATTTTTTCTTTTTTTTTTTTTACCTTACTATTTCGCTACTGAACACTCAGTCCACTTTGCTGTTGCCTTTGGGCTTCACTGACAGTGGGGTTTCACGGACCGCCAAACGGGAAAGCTAAGAAGTCTGATGGTTTCTGGAGTCATACTGGAAGTCCAAAAATACTAGCTCACTTAACATCACCGCGGGGTAATGGAGGGAGAGCAAAAAGAGGGCAAAAAAAGAGAGGAAAAAACCCTGACTAGTCTTAACAAAACTTGGTGAAAATGAGGGAAAACAAGCAGGGGCTGACAAATTAGAAAGGGAATGAGGTTACACCTGTTAAGATGACTGCGGAGTAGAGTGGTTGACTATCATCATTACCATCTGGTGCTGTTGTTAGCAACATATAACAATAAACAGGGCAGGCCCGATTGTACAAACCAAGGGCTGGGCTAAATTACGCAGACAAATAAACACACAAACACGCACACATTTTATATTACATTTACAGTACGTGGCAGGCTTGTAGCTAGTGGTCTCATCTAACATTACTTAAAGTGTCAGTTCTCCACACATTGCCATGTTGAAAAAAAGAAACATTTAGTGGCTTTACAACATTCCCACAACCTTAAAAAAATAAAATAATATAATAATAATAATAATAAAAATGGAAGAAAGTGCTTCAAAAATGAAACAATAAGAGGTACGGGAAAGATACAGAAAAAATTCAAAGGAATATTTGTGTTTTCTTGCTGATAGTTAAATGAGAAGTTCTCATCTGAACTAACTCTAAGCAAGAAAGGCGGTAAGACTGTTTCCCAAAATATCAAACTATTCCTTTAAGAACTTGAACGTCAAAGTTCAGTCCTAATCTTGGGATTAGCAGTTTGACAAAATAATCTTAAATCAAGGTCCACTTACTAGCTTCTTCCAGAACTTAACAACATTATGACCAACAACCACCTGTTATCAAGAGACCAAATTTACATATTTAGGTCAGGTGATGACAACTAAGCCAAATCCATCTGCTGATGAAGACCATGAGATGCAGTTGAAAGCTCCAGAAAAAAGCTAGCAAGTGCACCTTGAGTTGAGTTAAGATTATCTTGTCAAATTGTAAAGATCGATTAAAAAAGTTTTTGCCACCATTTTCTCATACGGCACCCTTTATAAGGGGTTTACTATTTACTATTATGGCTTTATTAATGCTTAATAAACCATTTATTGATGCTTTATAGATCAGTTAGAAGCCATTAATAAGAATACCCAATGGGTTGTCAGGTTGTAAAGAATATCTCTTGCCAGTGAGTCATTAATAGTCAAGTTATTATTGCTAACAAGCCATCAGGTTTACAGTTATAAATGTTATTAAGTCATTGACAAATGGTAAAAAACCATCAAGTCTGTTAAACGTGTTGATAAAATCCTAACTTTCTAATAAGTCAATAAGCAAAAATTAGTAGCCACCCACAATTATACAAGTTAATAAGTCACTGAAAAAAGGTTTTTACAATAAACGATCAAGTCCACAGATGTAAATGTTAATAAATAGTTGAATGGTCCAGATACCCTGCAGCTAAAAAGCCCATAATAAAACTGATAAATAGTTCTCAAAAATGCTCTACAAAGCATCAGTAAATTAGTTATTTACCCTTCATTAAATCCTTAGTTACAACTTATAAACCCTTTTTAAAGGACGACTTGTTAGAAGGTGGTATTAAAAAGTTTTATGTTTCTGGGCTGAAGGTGTAATGAGGACTTTGTGGAGTTCACTCTGACTGGAATAAGAATATTATCACACCAATGGAGGAAAACCAATAGTTGGAAACACTCACAAGCACACAGAAAGATCCAAATTCAATTGTTGAAATAAGGAAATGAGCTAAGCTGATTTTCGCTGAGGCACCTGATGAAAACCAGAGTGGTGTTGCAGACTCGACAATCTGCTCACCGCTGACCTGTGCAACCGCAGTCCAGGTCAAGAACAGATCATCATACCATTATGAGGCCCCAGTCAAGATCTATGGATGAGTCAGGAGTTACAGTCATCACAGATGAGTCATAACGCTGCGCTGGACAGAAAATGTGTCATCCAATTTTACCTCCAGCAACATCTGCCTCTTGAGGCGCAATTTCAAGATGTAAAGTCAGATTGAAACTACTGAATGTGCAGAAATGTGAGTGCATGGACCAATTTCTTTTAGCCAAGTCTTTTGGTCCCAACCAAACAGGAAGTGACGAATGTTTCGGGCGATATACGGCGACATCTATTGATGATATCTTTGATTTAAAACCCAAGCCACAGTCTTGAGCACGAGGTGCAACACAGAGCAAACACTCTGAGCACGGCTTTTTTTCCCCAGATCTATGTTTTATATATTTCTCAAATGATCTGTGCCTTTTATAATGTCAAGAAGAGTCTGTAAATGAAGTTAGAGATGCCTTGGCACTCCTTTGGCCTGCCCTCTGCCAACACTACTTTTATATTACCCCTCCCAGCCATTTCTCTCTCTCTCTGTCTCTACGGGTGGTGAATATGTCTGAGTCTGAGGCTCCAACGAACCAAACTGTCAATTCCACTCAGTTAGCCAAAGACATCATACACGGCGTGAATTTAATGTCTTCTCCGTTTGCCCTGACAACACTTTCATCACTTAAAAAAATATTGAATAATTAGCTCTTACACTATTAAATAGTACACACACAGGCTGACACAGCCAGATACTGAACCACTGCCCAAAAATGATCCACTGCATTTCTTTTTCTGTGCTGCTTTTTTTCCGTGTCTGCCCGGCAGATGACACACTGGTGTGGCTGCGGTCGGGGCAGATAACCACGATCCGGCAATGAGGATTACGCTTTTTGTCTTCTTGCTAGATGAAGAAATAATAACAGTGTTTCAAATGTTTAAACACTGCCAGGTTGTCATTGTGTTTACGAGTGCCAGTAAACAGAGTGTAATCAGGGCCCCCGTAAATCAGCCAAAATGAGAAGAGCGTCTTGACGAAGAAGTAAATACATTGTCGAGGCGAGTGTGTGTGTTCTTTATGTGTGTGTGCGGGTGTGTGCACAGACTGCCAGGGTGTCATGGACAAACAAAAAAAAAAAAAAAAAAGCCAACCAACAACATCATCATCATGAGCAAAGATCGGGGTTTGGGATTTGGCGTGACAACAGATGATTCACACGAAAACGATCATCACAAAAGATTGAAAAGGAGACAGTGATAGTATCTGAGGATCAGCGGGCTCATACTGCAAATGCTGACTTCATCACAGCAGGGACGCATCGCTGGAGGAAAAACACCCCTGATGACGAACAGATGAGCCTGTTATCACTGCTTTGATACTAGAACAGGTACGAAAGAGACAAAACAGTGCTGATTCTTCTCTGCTGGGCCGATTCATCACAGGTTTCCCAGTAACATCCTCTGGGATGAATGACTGTTGTTTGCGATGCGCAAAATACACACATTAGTAAAAAAAGCAGAAACCACGAGTAAACATTATTTGGATTTTTAAATGTTTTCATGTGCCCAAAAATATCCTTTTTTGGGAGCTGGAGGCCAAATGATATGTTTGCGCTGCACTCACTGCATCATTATGTTGCAATTTTTCACAGTGGTAGGTTGAATTGCCCTCTCACACTCTTCGGGGATTTCTGTGTGTGCGTGTTCTCTGTCCTCGCAAGGTCACACCTCTGCTCTCTCATTAAACCTCTCTCCCTCCTCCGTCCCGTGGGAACACAATAGCAGCCTATTGTTCTAGACACGGCTCGCTTTTTAAAATGGAAACAATTTGTGTTTTATACAGAGCAGGGCAGTGCGGCTTGGTTTCCCTGACTAGGCAGGCAGCTGTGTTTTCTGAATCTGATGACCTGTGTGTGCGTGTGTCTGTGTGTGTGTCCCAAAAAACTTTGGCCTGCTGATGATTTTAAAAACGATCAGGTTGAGAGGGCTCATTATTCCGTACTCTTCCAGTTCTATGTTAGGGAGTTACGTATAAACAGTGTCTGTGCCGATGTTTGTCTGTTAACACTTCTCCGCAGAATGACGGCTAGAATGAACAGTGTCCCAGTCTGCTGCTGTCTTCTCTGTTTGCCTCACACCCAGCCTCTGTTTAGTGGTCGGAAGCCAATAACCCATCTTCCAATGACAGAGGTTCACCATCAGGGTTTTTTTCTCTTCCTCCCTCTCTCTTTCTGTCTTTTTATCCACCTTTCCATTCGCATGAAGCTGCACCACAGTTTAATGCCAGGATTATACCTCACCTCTGCCAACTCCCAGTCGTTCCCACCGTTGGACCTGCCACACCCTTAAGGACACTTCACAGTCTTTCTTATACATTGCTAAAAACTCCACACTGAGTGTAAAAAATGACTTTAGAGTATAATTGTGGTAGAAAATAGTTTCACATATGGATTCATGGTACAAATCATATTCAAAGGTAATCTGTGGACTCTACTGTCTCCATGCATAAGGCTGTAATACACACACACCAACACACATGAATACTGTAGTACTACAGTTGTTCAAACTGTCACTGACTAACTTATTATACCTAATACCTAATCTTTTTCAAATCTGTTTCAATTTCATTTGCTGAGGTTTTGATGCGTCACCTATCTAGACACAACACCCTTGTTATTCTGAACAATCCACAGACCTCACTGTCTACAGGGTGCCTTACGGGAAGGCCAAGGATGCCACAGTCAATATTGTGTATATACAGACGGATGACAAAGGAAAAACCAACACAAAGTGGCTTCAATGTGCCTTGGAGTTGAGTCTACAAGTCTCTGGAACTCTACTGGAGGGATGAACATAATTCTGCCTAAAGATATTCCCTCATTTGGTGTTTTGATGATGGTGGTGGAGAGCGCTGTCTAACATGTCAGTCCAAAATCTCCCATAGGTTTCAACTGGGTTGAGATCTGGTGACTGTGAAGGCCATAGTATATGATTTACATCATTTTCATACTCATCAAATCATTCAGTGAACCCTCATGCCCTGTGAATTGGGGCATTGTCATCCTGGAAGAGACCATTCCCATCAGGATAGAAATGTTTCATCATAGGATAAAAGTTATCACCCAGAACAACATTGTATTGATTTGCAGTGACCTTCCCTCTAAGGGGACAAGTGGACCCAAACCATGCCAGCAAAATGCCCCCCAAAAGCATAACAGAGCCACCAGATCCCCTCACTGTAGGGGTCAAGCATTCAGACCTGAACCAGTTTTTACTTTAATTTGTCATCCGTCTGTATATATATACTGTACCAATCAAAAGTTGCTTTTTTAAAGAGCTCTTAAATGGACTGTAAGTTAAGATTTTTTGTCAAACAAATGTTTTTGAGGGTTTTTTTGTAATTTGGCCCTTTAACCTTTGCCCTCACCCAAATTTATCCTGTTCCTAAAATAGCTTCTCATTAAAGTGAGGCCTGGCCAACTGTCTTCACTTTGGTGGATCTCCCTATCTTTGTGAGAAGAAATACAACAACACACACACGGACACATGCACACACTCTCATTTCTTCCAACCACAGCCTCTGTGTCTCTTAGTCACTGCCACCATGCTGTCTTTCTTCTCCCAACAGGCCACTGCTGGAGAAACTCAACTCTAGATCTGGATGGAACAAGTGCCTCCCTCTCCTCCTCTCATCCCTTCCACACTGATTCCTAAAGCCCAATCTGAACCCAGTGAGTCTTGGCAAAAGCTGCTGCCTTGGAACAACATCTCCCCCACTCCCCCTCTCTCTGTCTTGCCTTTCTCCCTTCCTATGAAACTGTGGAAAGAGCTAATCGTAGCCAGTCTATCCACATCTCTGGATTCCTAAGATGAGGAGTCCTCATCAATCACTGTCCGGGAGTGGCTCATTGTCACAGAGCGACTCGCGTCGAGCACTGTCTCTCCCGTTGCTCTGTGGTGTACAGTAAATTACACAGTTGCTCATCAGCCAGTGAATGCTACATCATAGTCTTAAATCAGACACTACATACACCATCCCTCAACAACACTGCTGTATAAATCATCACAGTTGGGTTTCTCTTTGGAGACGACACAGGAGAAACATTAATGGTGAAGGAAATCCAGTTAAGTATATCTTGTTAGTCGAAAATATGAAAACAGCCGTGATAGAAATCTCTCCCTGTATCATTCACCACCATCAGACCTTTCTACCTTCCTAGTTCAAGACAAGAAATCCAAACATTCTTTTTTTTTTCCACAGAAAGATTACTTTTCTTCCATTCACCTGGACGACTCCACAGCTCCTTAAGTGCCACTGAACTCTCCAGGATTCAATAACTGTCTGGCAATCACTGTGGCCTAATTTGAAAGGCCCTTAGGATCTCAGCGGCTGCTGTCAAACACTGCTGTTTTCATTGAACGTATTTAAAAGAAAACTGTGTGTTAAACTGCACCTGACTTAGAAATAAGTCACTTTAGTGCTATAAAATAAAGGCAACTTTGCCGTTTTGTATGGCCAAAAAGTTCTAAATCAGATACTGGTTGATGGAAAAATTTAAAAGTAGACAGCATTTGTGCCTATACAGCCTCTTAGGACTGCTAGCATGGCTGTCGACAATCAACAGTCATAATAATAATTAAAATATTAAGGGAGCAATATGTAGCACGAAGAACAATGTCAAAACAACTTTTTTGACATGGCTCTAGGGACGGCAATGAGGATGCTGAGGCAGTAAAGGTTAAAAACATTACCTTCTAAACATCAGCATGCTATCATTGTCATCGCGAGCATGTTAGCATACTGACAATACGCATTTAGCTCAGAGCACTACTGTGACTAAGCGCAGCCTCACAACCGTCCTTTGTCTTGTTTATTATAAAAATATCCATTATCTTAATTTAATAGGAGCCGTTTTCGAAAGAGTAACGAAATCTGCTGGTGGCCACTGGCTTGCTTCCACTTATCGCTACTTTTCCACATCAATAGAAGCGCTGGCAGGATCTCTACATTCACCATCAGGCTACTGTACTCAGCTGCAACCAGAATCCATAAAGGAGAGAACCTGAGTAAACGTACCACTGTCAACCTCGTGTAAAATGTCTGACCGAGATCTCTCAGTCTCCATCCACAGAAACATTGGGACTTATTTGGCGTATAATGATCTATATGATATTGGACGGGGCGAAATCTGGTACCGAGCAAGAAGAAAAACATTCAGCCACATTCCTGCCATTTAATATCCCATTAAAGGGTAATTTGGCATGAAACGCCTGGCATGTGTGATGGAATTCTACTGCTCCTTGTGTTCAATGAAATTCCCCACAGGCTTTGGACTGTAGGTGTGTGTGCTTGCATGTGTTTGTACTGGACGTGTGTGTGCATGTGCTTGTATGAGGCCTGTGAATGGTACATTCGTGCATGTGTGTGTGTGTGTGTGTGTGCAAGTGAGTCCTTTCAAGCCAACACAAGTTTAGTTTTCCACTGGGGTAAATCTACACTCTCCATCTCCTGCCACGTCTGACTGCCCTCTGTAGTCACAGATAACACTGTGGGCTCAGGCCGCGGCCACAACAGCCAACTGGCCCATTAATGGACTTTTAGCCAATGGGATGATGGTTGCCAGGCACGCCACTTTTTCTTTGACCAATCACAATTGTTTTACAGGCAGGAATTCGGCAAAAGAATGTGCCAAGAGACACCGTTTGTATTCTTTCTCTCAAGTTCAAATTCTTTTCCTCCCTACTGACTGAAAATGTCAGACATTTTGTCATTGTCAAACAGAAAGTGGGGGGAACATAGAGAGAGTTTAAATCTGATTTATTCAGTCTTTTTTCTCTGTATAACTGATAAAAGTACAGATTTATGTGAAATCTGCTACTCAGGGAAACATTTTTCTTTGATTATAAAAACACTATAAAACTATTTGTAGAAAAAGTAAGAGGAATGTCTTCACTACAAAAATATCTGGAATGTGCAGCACACAGAAGAGAAAAACTGCAGAGGAAATGATGCAAACCCGAGCTTAAAATTATTTCTCTCTGCCTCCTTCTTTCATTTGTTCTGTCTGTATCGGCGAGATCAGATGTGGAATTAAAATTTCATTTTCTCGACTTTTCTTTGTTCGTTTCTGTGACGAACGATCGGATCGGAGGGCCCAACAGGTGTTCTTTCCCATGAGTCAACACCGCCTCGGAGAACTTTCCATGTGTGGATTCAAAAGCTTCTCTTGCATGTAACAGAGTAACACTTCTGTAAAGGTGCCAGAGCCCAAGAAATCCAAGAGGGAGACGTCAGAGCCAAGAAATTATATTAACCATAGAGATAAAATAGTTACTCTCTATTAAAAACAGCAGGCCAGCCAGGTGAATTAATCCTTTTTTTTGGGGATTTCTCTTATTAAAGTCTGGTAGAGAGGGAGTTACAAGTCTCACTAGGTCTATCCATCTCTTTCTTTCTTTCTCCATCTGTGAGTCCCAGCAGGTGCTTCAATGTGAAATAAGCCTGACGTTCGTTCAGGTCACAGGGTTTTAAGTTTTTCGATCAGGAGGATTGTAACTGTCGCAGTCGTTGATGCATTTCATATGAACCCACGCACACACCCCCACCCTCCGGCGGAGACGACTTCACGCTCAGATAATATGAAACACATTTGTCCGTGAAGAGGAGCTTTGAATGAAACACAATAAAACCTGCTCTTCCCCCCACAAAGCCCTCGTCCTCCGTCACTCCATCACCTACACCTTCAAATCCGCCCCCTCCGGGTGCAGTCCGTGCCGAACTGAAAGTGAAAACATTACTATATGGGTTATGAAGTCCGCCTGAACAAAGGCTCAGTGTTCTCAGCTGAAGAAGAACACTCTGACAGATCTGACCTTGATTGTTCACAGCTCAGACGAGTTGCGAGCTGAAACACTGTGAAAGCCTCGCAGTGTTGTGTGATTTGCAAGGGCCTGACACTAAATTCTGCACAGTTAGGAGAACACTGGTGTCAATTAGATCACTGCAAAACATTTTAAGCTGGTTCAACTGCTGCCTAAAAAATGTGGGTTAGCTGAACTCAATGTGAATAACATGGTTATTGTAATGTAAATGTGTTGTATTGTAATGCAAAACAACAAAGGCAACATATGACTTTTGTTCAAGTGTAAATGTGAGTGTAGAGGGGCACGAAATGAAGTGAATACTAACTTCCATCATGGTTAGCAATGTTTTCATTATTATCATAGGAAACAACTGTGACTTAATTTAACACATATTTCAAAAGACACAGTAAGTTTCCATCATATCTTTTTTCTTCAAACTACAAAAACAGAAGTATCTCTGGAGAGTTTCAACATTCAAGCAATGCATGCTGGGAAGTCTGCTGACATAGTAAACATGCTTATTTACAAACTTAATATATTAAGTGAGGCGAACACTCAGCAGCAAATTCACTTAATTTATCTTATTAAGACACAAGATTTGAGGTCAGAAGAGCTCATTTGTTTCTGAAATAGCTCTGAAAATGAAAATGAAATTTCAAGTTGAATAGACTTGAAATAAAAAAAAGAGTTAATGATAAAAGATTAGTTGATTCCACTAAATTCCTGTGTGATGTTTTATAGTGATTACATCCCATTATTTCTGTCTACATCTAATCTACATTTTCTCAAATCATTTTGCAATTCGTGCCGTATTAAACTTTTTTCCTGTAGTGGTTTTTTTTTTTTCATTGATTTTCAAAGCTTGCAGTCTAGCTTGAAATGAACTGCTGTCTAACAAAGATGACCTAAATAAAAACACGTGAAAGTAACAAAGTCTGTAAGGCGACATTTTTTAAAGGATTATTTCCTTGTGAAGACTTCCATTTGTGCCAGAACACAGTAACAGAGCGGAACACATTGAGCTGACCGATATGAAAACACTAAAAGAGGCAGAAAGAAAAAGAATAAAACAGGAGGTCTGATGAAACCTTCGAGTAATGCTCTGGAAGATGTTTTTCATTCTGCGGAAAATTAATGGCAGCAAGTGTCTTTTTCTGAAAGGAGGAAAACAAGCCGGGATACTTCAAACTCCACCGAGTGGAAAGACATCAGCAACAATAATGTAAAGTAGATATGCAACCCAGATCACTGGCATTCACTTATTTAAGTTCTGCTACCTTTGAAGGAGAAACTCATGTTTTAATCTAAGATTCAACTCTGAATCATTTTACATTTTTTTTATTTTTCTTCTCTTTAAAGGTGAAATCCACTTTGTCTAAAAAAAAAAAAAAAAAAGAAATGTGTGCTTTTATGTATCATACACACACAGTCTGCCAACACATAAACACACATCCCGTTTGCCCTGCTCTCTCAGCAGGACCTCATGGCAGGATCAAAGGCATGCCAAACAGTAGTCTGAAAGTGAGCATGCTCCACATGGTCTTGTTGTGTCTGGCCTGTTAAAGCCTGGTCAGAGGAGCTGGCTGGGGGGAATTCCTTCTCTACTTGGCTGGAGTGGGTGAGAGACAGCCGCTGTGTTTGTGTGTGTATGTGTGTCCAAGTGTGTGAATATGACAGTACATGGTTTCCTGTGCTGTGTATATATGAATGTATGAGTGTTACTGTGTTTTTGACACACTGGGGGCTTAAATCTAATAGAGCACTTTTTAAGGCTCTGGACCCTCTTGACTGCATCTCCATTTCAACATACACAAGAATAACATCCATCCATACAAACGCCAAATAAAAGTAGTGAGGTGGGAGAGAACAGTGTGAGATGGCAGCAGCAATGTAATATCAAGACAGGCAGGAAGACAGGCAGCAAGCAGACAGTTGGAAATAATGGACCAGCTGCAGGAATTAAAACAAAATGTGCAGATGGAGGGGGACAAAAAAAGAACAAAAGTGAAGGATGTCGTGTGTGTGAGGGAGACTCTTGAAGGGAAAGAATGCAAGAAATGTGGCTCCTTACCAGCCCGATAAACAAAATTTGCTTCAGCCTCAGAGGAGGACGGCGAGAGCAGCTCATCGTCGTACTCGTTGGAACTGAAGGAGCCGGAGTGGTTCCTCTTGCGAGCGTCCATGACAGCGTTGGCCACCATGACGTGGCGCAGCGAGTCGTTCAGGTAGCGGTGCAACAGGCTGCTCTTGTACTTGGGCGGAGACACGTAGTCCTCGGCCAGTGAGGCGGCTTCGGCGGCCGAGCGCAGCCCCGCTCCCATACCCATAGCCATGCCCACCATGGAGGAGCCTTCCTTCTTGATGACACTCTGGTACATGGGCTTGTTGAGCTCCTCGGGGCGGCTCTGTGTCCTCTGAGGGTTGTCCCCATCTGAGCCATCATGGGGCAAAATCCATGGAAAAAAAAAAGGTTTAGATTTTTAGGTTTTATTCAAAGAATAATAACAGTGCATAAATATTTTGTATTTTTACTCATCTGCACTGTACTGCACACTGCTTCCTATTTTACTTTTTCACTCTCCTTTTTTTGCTCACCTGTGACTCAAAAACAACGTATGCTACATACTGTATATACATATATAGTGATACATGCATAATTCAATGTAGTTTCCTGTGTTTTCATTTAAAAAAAAAAAAAAATTGCCAAAATTTGCATATTTAATGTGGTATTCCTGAAAAACAAGATCTTCAATACTCTCATTTTATTTCAAGTTCAAGACCTTTATTTGTCCCCGAGGGGCAATTGGTTCTGCTGCAGTAGCAATAAAAACAACAACACAGGACAAGACTCACAAGATAAAAACCACACATACATAACCACACATAATAAAAAACACATATAAATACAGGAATAAAAAATTACAGTACTGGTGAATAAAAAAGAGGAGAAACAGGCAGGGTTAGAGATGTGCTGATGCTACCTGTACTTTACAGAGTTGAGTAGTGAAATGGAAGAGGGTAAAAGAGAAGTTATATCTGTTAGTTTTGACTGATGGCTGTGCGAGGTGGGAACCAGATGGTAGAAACTTAAATTCTAAGTGCAGGGGGTTGGTATTGTCAGATATGATGGGTTCTGCTTCCTTTAACAGCTGTTTGTTGTATAGTTTGGATAGATTTTTATGCTGAGTGCCAATAATTTTGCAACTGATTTTTAAAATTATTGGCACTCTTAAAAGAAATCTATCTGAACTGTACAACACATAGTTGTTAAAGAAAGCAGAACCCATCATATCTGACAGTACCAACACCCTGCACTTAGAATTTAAGTCTGGATTTCTATCTCCTCATACAGTTTTAATGCTACCAAGATGATTAATATGTCAAATCATGTATAATTCTTTGTTAATGTGTGCTATGACTTTTCTTATTGTTAACTTACACATTTCTAATATTTAAAAGAAGTCTCCATAGCCATCTGCTGTATTTATAACACAGTACCCTTATACACTAAAAAACTCCATTCAAATTTCAAAGTTCTCTCTATTGCACTGATTAACTGTGAATAGCTTCATTGTGATGACAGTTTAATGCTGTACTGCATAAAATTCCTCTCCCATTACATCTATAACTCAGCCAATACCTTCATTTCAATTAGTCTTTGATGTCTATAATGTCATCCAAAGCATCAATACACACAGCAATCACATGCATTTTCTCCAGGAAGTGCCTCTGTAGTTTCGATTATTTTCTAACTTCTGCGCGTTCCATGTTCATCCCCACTGACTGAGAGTCTGGTTAGTATGAGCTAATCTTGAATCTAAATTCCAGGGCAGAGAGATTTCACCCTGGCGCTCCTGCCCTCCTGCTGGCATCGCCTCAAGAGTAGAAAGCCCAGCCGAGACTTAAGACGCATTACCAAACCATAACGGATGGTAGTCTACTTCCTCTCCATCCAAAGCACATTACCCTTCTATTCCCCTGCAGAAATAAATAATATCCAGGGAGCTCTGCACTGCCGAAGAGATTGAATTAAAGCACGGGTCCCTACCTGATGAAAGAAGCGGGGGTGGGGTGGGGGGGGGGAGATAAAACACCGTACTGAAAAACCAGATATCCTCTGGCAGGAGGGAAATCAAGGAGAAGTTCACTCTAGATACTGTCTCTGCCAAGACTGTAATTTTGTAATTTGGGCAGGTTGGACTTTTGATTCAGTCTGGGCCAAATTAAAATTACGGCTCCCACATATCAGAAACACATGGAGGTAGCGTACTTTCTCTCCTTCCCCTGTGCTGTCTGAGGAAGAATTCAGAGAGTGCTGTGTCTCAATGTCCAGTTCAACATCCTCTCTAAAAACACACAAGCGATAATAAATCTGACCCGTCTACCACCTCTCTTAATGATCCTATGGCAGTGTTGTTTTACATCCACCGCCATCCTCCTGTCCCATGACAGCGTGTCCTCTCTAGATCCCATGCAGAAAACAACATTTTCTCTTGGGTTTGCTACTGTAGATACAAAACAAGTTGGACCATTTCAGGATAGTAAGAAGAATGTATGCTGGGTCAGTGGGGTCAGGTCTGGCCCCATAAATAGCCTCTGGAACAAAAGCATAGGCTTTAAAAATAATGGAGGGCCTTTTAGTGTATGGGTCAGAAGTGGGAGCAGGCTGCGGACAGCTTCATAACCATAATGTGACAGGGAGAAGAGTCAGGGAGATATACACAGCCTCCGGTGGTACAGTGGCCTGTGGCGGACACAGTGCAAACACCATGCACACATTCCTCTCTCAGCCGCACGTTTGGCCTCTCCTCCTCAAAAATTTAATTAGAGATCACTGACACCACAGCACTCTTCCTTTCTGTTCGTTCTTTCACTACGTGAGTATGTATGTTTTATGATTTTTTTTTTTTTTTGTTTCCTGACCATGTTTTCTGTGCTGTCAGAGAGTAGAAAAAGGCAGTCGCTCCCTTGAGAATCAGCATGTGTTTGCAATAAATACATGGCTGACAGAGAGCTACTCATTTACAATTGTAGGCTGGGAGACAGAGGTTGGCTCAGCGGGGTGTCTTAATGACAGCGTGCCGCAGCCCGCCGGCCTCGGCGTCTCTCGGCTGAGTTGCACACTCACCATTTACTGTATATACACCCAGAACACGGCTCTGCATAGCATCAGGCAGCTTTAGGATAGCCAGAGGGGGAGATTGCCTGGCCTTTGGCCTGTTTTCATGTTATTATGCTAGATTTAAATTTCAGGGACGCATAAAGTATGATGTAAGGCAATTTTCCCGGTCACTCTGTACAAAGAGCATCTGTTTCATGCAAGGGTATGTGACCAATCTATAATAGTAGCCTGAGCCATTATGATGTGATATCTTTGAACTGATCATCCATCAAACTGATGGAGGGAGCAGTTTTCCATCATGCTTTAATATACTGTATACCTATGTTAAATACTGCCAATCAAATGCTCTTTTAATTTGACATATAGATTCAGCAACAGCAACTTACAATAGAACAGATAAAGTAAGCCCAAACTTCCTGGGTCACCATTAAAAGCAACATTAAATAAAGGTAACTGACAGAAATCTGATAACAAACACTGCTGTTGTACAGAACATGAGGCCCCACTAACCCACCCTGTTCATCCTGCTCTCTGTACATGTGTACTGTTTGTACTGTACACAGTCACCTTCAAGTGTCCATCATGTACGGTGCACACAGCAGACTAAAATAGCAGCTAATTAAATTTTGCCTCGAGAACCAGATACCAACCAGTGCTCCTAATTAGACAGGTTTGTGTCAAATTAATTTGTTGTAGAAAAATGTGTGTAGGAATAAGTAGGCACAATATCAACTGAATTAATAAAGGTCTTAAAACTATATTTTGACACAGAGCCCCTCTACAACACAGGCCCTCAAGAGTAGGTAATAATCACCACCATAAAGCCTTTATTATTTCAGTTAATGCTGTTATTTATACCAAGGCCACTGAAAATTCTCAATTTGCCAAATTAAGAGGTATCAAGAGGTACAGCTACTATCTCTCATTATATTTGACACAGAAAAGCAAGATCAAAATTAGTAAAATAATTAAATTTGATTACATGTGGCATTTTGTTGGCAGGTGGCCATGAGATAAATGAGATAATAACCTCCAAGTTGTTGTTTTGGTTCTTGCTCCTGCATCATTCAATCTTTGAACGTAAAAACTGTACCCAAAAATCTGTACTTAGTTAAATGACCACTAACTCTCTGACACACAGTGAATGTTAAGCTCTGTAGCCCTAGGGCAGCTGCACATGCTGGTAGTTCAGGTTTGATCATTGAGGGAAAGATTGTGAAATTCTCTACTTTTAACAACACAAACTCAGAATGGAAAGTAAAGAGTGAAGATGCTGTTAAGGTCGTGCCGAGCCGTACCGTCTGAGCAGCTGTCGTCGCTGCTGACGCTCAGCCTCTCTGCGTTGCCCTGCACATATTTGTTGTAGAGCTTGATCCTGAGCGCCCAGCTCAGGTCTGGCTGCCTCACTGTGTTCTTCAGTCGCCTCCTGGCATTGGCAAACCAGTTGGAGACCTGAGAGAAATAGAAAGAGGGAGAAGAGAAGGAAGCGGTAAGACCAGGCAAATAGGAACACATTATTGTTTTGATTCCAAACACCTCCACATCCATAGCAAAACAAAGACTATCCTTTATGAAAACGTCTGCTTTCTGCCTGCAATTACTCTCATTCAGAAAAACCAAGAGAGACCAAAGCAAAGACAGAAACAGAGTCAGGTTGCAGAGCAGCTCGCTTTAAGAAACATCCCAGACGCTCCAGAGAGACACCCCAGCATGCATCTTTTCTGTGTCAACGCCATGTAGAAACATTTAACACCCTCCATACGCCGGACGGCCAGCGAACGCAACGTTTCATTAACTAATGTTCCAACCGAGATGTACGTCCCCGGTGCTTATTCTGGACTCACAAAGCCTCCCTTCAATAATAAATTTTTTCCAACACTGTCTTCAAGATGCAATAAAAAAGACACTTGAGCCGGCGCTCTTCCTTTCACTGGGAAAGGAGACCATTAGATGTTATACTAGAATAACTTTTCATGCTCAATAGACTTCAAGCGGCTTATGAAGGGGCTGGGACAGGGGCCTTATGCTAGAGTACTTATTTTTCTGATCCTCTCTTTCAGTATCGTGTTTCTCGTTAACTGAGACCATCCCACATCCCTTTGTCTAAAGCCCAGCGCTGTGGCACACCAGGGGGAAGGCGGCATCTAGTACATGTGGCTTGGACAGAGGGGAGGGGAGGCGAGGCGAGGTGAGGCGAGGCGAGGCGTAGGACGGCTCGCTAATGAGGGCTGGAGGAACGATGGCTGTCAATGGGGTGAGAGAAAAGAGAAGGAGGGAGGAGGGAGGAGGAGGATGGCAGATGACACCCCAAGAGATTAAAAAAAAGGGGGGGGGGGAGACACAGCAGCCAAACCGGCTCTTTCACCCATAGCCTGTCTGCACTGTATGTACCGTAGAAGAGACGGCACGCAGGCACAGCAGGCGTGCTAGCCTGGAGGGATTTCAGTGATGATGGAGAGATGGCACCGTGTTATTAGCATAAACTTTAAAGAAATAATTCACAACATTTACATGGAAAAAGGAGCTGTTTTGCTTACACGTGATAGATTTAGTTGCTTTAAACATCTGGTGCCAGGTAAGTGTTTCCAGGGGAAAATTATCTGATGCAAAGGAAGTGATATGTGCTACATTGCTGGCAGCAACAACAGTGGTTTGTCTGGATTAAACAGTGGAATAACTGGGTAGTTCTGAGTAACTGTGAATGGATGGGCAAAGAAAAGAGTGCCACCTATCTGTCGATTATTATTTTTAATTGACTTGTCAATTAGTCTGTGAAGTAAAATATATCTGAAGACAGTAAAAAAAGACCTTTGACCTCACTTGTTTTGTCTATTTGATGGAGCAAAACCTTCAGATATTCAGCTTTTCATAAATTAGAATCAGGAAATGTTAGACATTTTGCTTCAGTGGTGATTCATTCTCTGTTTCAACACTAGTGCCACTTTCAGCAACACAAACAAAAAAATCTAAAATAAACTGAGTAAAACTTGCAGATTTACTCACAGATCTCTGTAACAACCTCCCTCATGTCATAAACTGCAATGAAATTAATTTACCTGCCTGTCATCAGCCTCGCTCAATTTCAAGAAATCTTCAGTCGACCTTTGACACCCCTGCTGGTATTTGGGTGTCAGCTTAAATGTATGCGTGTGTGAGGCTGTGTGTGTGTGTGTGTGTGTGTGTGTGTGTTCAAAGCATCCCGGTGTCCAACACAAAGCATTCCTCTGCACTCTGCTCACCCTCACCAAAACAAACAGCTCCATCAGGCCCCAAAATGAGAACCAGATTAAGCATCGTGGCTGGCGGCCCGAAAAAGCTGCCGCAGACTTTCTGAGGCCGTATCAGTGACCTTGTCAGCCAGATGATACTGTACATACACAGCTGCACGTGCCAGACACAGAACACACTCATATTCACCACTGGGTTATCCTCTCAGTGGTCAGTTTTTCAGTCGCCAAAGTCACGTTACTCCTGTATTATCAGTAGAGGGTGCAATAGAACTGAGAGCATATGAGAAACCTTTATATTTATAAAACCAAGATCTGCAGTTCGCAACCTGTGGGTTGGGACCTCTAAGAGGTTGCGTGATAAATATGAGAGGCTGCGAGGTGAAGAAAGGAAAAAGGAAAAAGAAAATACATTCTTCAGAAAAATCAGCTTTATTTTTTGTTTTTTGTGTGGAAAACTAAATAGTGTAACCATTTTAGCTCTCTCCAATGTATTTAAATGAAACAATACAAGAAAAGAAAATCACTTTTTGGGTTGGATCGCTTACAAGTTGTAAACATATCTATGACATGGGTCAGCCAGTGCTTTTTTAAAGCCAAAAATGTCAGCAACCACTGACCTAGATGACTCCAAATTTTATTCATGACTTGTGATATTTTTGTATTTGTGTGAATAAAAAAAGAACACTACTGCCAACTGTAGCATTTAGAAGAAGGTAGAAATAACAATATTCCCCGCTGCATGAGTGTTATAAAATAAACAGCTCAAGATGTAAAAACACTTTCTCCTCACAGCCTCCTAATTGCAAATTCAAGTTCAAATCCAGCTTTTCAGAGCCGATTAGACGCTCGACCACAGAAATCTAATTTCTCTTTTCCCCCTCGCTGCACTCACGACTACTTGATGAATTCTCTCACTTAT
Source organism: Thunnus maccoyii (assembly GCF_910596095.1). Lineage (NCBI taxonomy): Eukaryota > Metazoa > Chordata > Actinopteri > Scombriformes > Scombridae > Thunnus > Thunnus maccoyii. The sequence continues at coordinate 21,537,051 of NC_056553.1, forward strand.
TCAGTGTCACTTTTTCTTCAGCACCTGACTGGCAGCTTGAGAGAGTCTAGCAAAAGCGTGAGCTCACCTGCACCAGGGTCATTTGTGAGCCGAGGGCCAGCAGGATTTTCTCCGTCTTGGTGGGGTAGGGGTTGTCTCTGTGCTTGTAGAGCCACTGCTTGAGCGGTCGCGCCATATCCTGCAGGGCCTGGCGCTTGTGTCGCACTTTACCGCCGCTGGGTCGACCTCTGTGGAGGAATAGGGAGAATAATGTCAGCCAGATACCACGTTGTAGGTAGAATACACTACAGGACAAAAAGTAATTTATTTGGACACATTTTTAAAAGCAACTTTAATCCAAACCTCTCCTATTTGTCCTTTTCTATCTATAACAATTATTATTTTTATTTTCACTCCTTTTTAACTAATAATCTGACACAGCAACAAATATATATGCAGGATAGAGCTGTTCTTTGAGTCTAAGAAGGATGGTTTGACATGTGCACACATTTTGCATTTGTCAGTAACATCATGCTCAGCATCAGATGTCCTACAGACAAAATTTAAACATAAAATTGAAGGAAATCTGGTCTAAAACTCATAAAAGAGAATTAGGATTATGTTGCTTATTAAATGGAACCAAATAATGTTACACAGCTGCATGTGGAGTCCAAAGTGGACCGGCATGTTGTCTGAATTAGTTAGTCATGGCACATAAAGTGAACACTATACGGTATGCAATTTTCACACCCAAAGCATTGCAGAGATGTTGGATTAAAAGAGAGAGAGACATAGAGACATAGTAAGAGGCAGAGCCCAGAGAGAGAGAGAGAGAGAGAGAGCGAGAGAGAGAGACAGAGAGAGAGAGAGAGACTACGGCCACTTGCACTTTATTTTTCATTGCGTGTCCCACAAACCGCAAACACGTTGCAATGATACAAACAAAAGTATTTTGCTCAGAACCGCATTTTTGCCAGATTAACATTTTACACCCAGGAGGAGTGGATCAAGAACAATGTAGCAGGGTCAAAATCACACACAAGCCACCACACAAGCTGACAAAAAAAAAAAGAAATTATACTTCTGGTTTCCCCTTACAGAAAAGAACTATGATACACGTCAAGAGGATGCTACAAAAAGATCACACCAGGAGTGCAGTGATAAGAATACACCATGGAGCCTCTCATTAAAAATACATATCCTGAAGTCCCAGTTCAGCAAGCGTGGTGAGTACAGCTCCTATCAGCTCTTGTATATGATATTGTGAGAGAGAAACAACCTAAAAAGATCAAATCTACTATAAATTCATTATCTGGAAACACAAGACACCCTGTAAATCCATATACACATATCAAAATGATTTCTCATTGAAGTGCGTCTGTTGTTTTTCCTGAGCTGTGAGGGATTCAGTCTCACCTGTAGCTTCAGGTTTTATGAACCTGTAGATGTCAGTATGGTGCTGTGCTCCGCTTCTCCCTTTATCTCTCCAAAAAAGCTCCACTGACTGCAGATGTAACATATTTTAGTCTAGCCTCAAGTCTGCCTGAGGTTCATGTTCTACAAATATTTTCCTTGTAATCTAGATCGGTATGAACATCCTAAAGTACATTTTACTCCCTGTTCTTCCCGCTACACACACACACACACCTCTGTTTGATAATTAATGTTCGTCATTAGCACTGATGCTGCCCTCAAGGCGGCACCTTACAGTCACGTAAATTCACTTACTCATAATATTCTTCCTTATTACTGAAGGTTCCTCCTTGAGGAGGCTTTTTAAGGTCACTGCTATCCCTCTGTTCTCTCATATGCTCCCAATAAACATGCAACTAATACATAAACAAAAAATAGTTGAACTTGATGTTTTCTTACACCTGTTCTCTGTCACTGAAAAATAAAACTAAAGTAAATAAAACACTTAAGAAAAATAACACTAGACCTGTATGTGATTGACTAGACCACACAGAAAGTTGAAGGGCGAATTTATTTATTGGAAACAGATGGAGACCTCTATAAGACACGCTACTGAACAGGACTGACCTACTTATTAATTTCAAGATTAGCTGTGAACATCAACACCTAAATTAAGACCAGATTAGGAAACGACAAATATTAATTCTCTGATCCATCAGATCTTGTTGGATTATAGAGACATGAAAAAAGGTCAGACTAGATTATCAAATTGTTGTTTCAACTTCAAGATATAAAAGCATAAGTAGTTATAGTTTTCCTCCTATACAAGAGGTTCCTTGAGGATATTTAACCGCGCGTAAATTTATGACTTTTGGGAGCAAATGCATAATTACGCACCAACAGACACAATTGTATCAATTCAATGTTTAACCAATAGTAATCTATAATAACTCAAGAAGGCTCGTGCTCATATAAACAGATCAACAAAATTATTTTATAGGAATTTGACCCAAGGAGCTTTATCTGAGCTTGAATTTTTTTTTCATATCTTAATTTTGCGCAGAAGGTGGAGAGATAATCTCCGGGGGGAGAGCTGAAGCTCTGATAACAAGTCCATTATTGTTGTTCACTCTCTCGCTGTGCTAACTTGTGCTGGGTGAAATAACCGTGAAATAGAAGTACTCCTCATCAGTAACCCCCCGGGGGCTTCCCGGACTCCAGTTAATCCACATGTTAACACAAGCCACACATGCTGACCAGCAGCGTAAAACACAGCAGAATGCTCCACATACCCGCTCCGCCTGTGTCTGATGGCCTGGTTGTCTCTGATGGTCTGGTTGCTGGAGAGGAGGTCTGGATGTTGCCCGTCGATGACTTCTAGGTAATTTCTGCTGCTCATTTCGACCTCCTTCGCCTTCTCCTCAAATAGGACCTGGCTGCTCAACTTGTTAAACACAATGGTGTTCATCTTTGGCCAGATATTCCCCCGATTTCTCTGTTGCGCAAAAATAAAAAATAAAACAAATCTCCTCGGGTGTGTCACAGTGTCCCCGTGTCTCTCCTGTGGAAGAAATGTGTATATTTTACAAAATGATACACACATTTACTAAACTTTGACTTGGTGATGATCTGAAGAAAATATGTCTTGATTATCAGTAAAAATCATTTCCAGATAAGCATTTTATATTTGTCCTGGAAAACACGCACTTCTCGGATAAATTATAATATGATAGCTTCAAGGGTTAGGTTACTCTCCACCATATGCCTGCTCGTACAATACACTGATGAAACTGCCTGCAGACTGTCTTGAGTTAAAGCGGACTGTGCGTAACTGCGCTGTTGTGATGCGTCATTATAGGGTCGCTCTATGTAAACATTTGCATCTGCGAGTCCAGTTCATAACAAAGTATTAATGTGAAATTATAAAGCCTAAAAAATCCAAAGAGTTGCTATCAGCTAGGTGTGCATCTTATGGTACATATATTTTTGGAAACAAGTAAATCATAAAATTAAGAAGAATAGTGATTATGAATAATATGACTAAATAAATTTAATTTTAGTCATGCGCGATAATGCAGCGTTACAATAAATCTCTTTTCACAAGTTAAGCTGTTTCTTCTCTTATTCGCCCGCTTTTTCTTACAAGTGACATAATTTCACTCAATTATATTTAATGAACTTTCACTTTATTTTCTGGAAAAACAGAGAAGTCACCGCAGGACAATCTGCAGAGCATGCTCTGCGGTTTGGACCGTAAACGCTTAATTTGTTGCTGTTTTTTAAAAGTGTTTTATAATTCCATTTCAAGCAACTTGAATATTTCTGCAGTGCCTCCTCTGCACTGCGGTCGCATGTCGCTATAAGCCTTGAATGGTTTATTTTGGTTGGTGCTCTCCACTTTTTTAATGCAAAACAAACAACTCTGCAGGCTGAAGAAATAGATGACATTTTGTTTTTCTGCTCGGTTTTAATTTTGGATTTCTCTGTACAGGTTGAGATTATTGAAAGTGTCACGGGGTGAGACGCACCGTGATGTGGTGCCGTCACCAGCAGTAAGCTGCCAAATGTGTATAGTACCATGCAAGCAGAGATGTCCAGTAAATAAAGCAAAACGTCTTGGCACTGCAGCCTCTTATGTCTGATTATTTTGGTTTCTGTATGAATTCAAGTCATGGAGACTAACAGTCTATCAGCGTGAACAGTATAAACTCGGTCCTGTCCATTCAAAGTTGACTAAACTGGCTTAAAGTTTATCCTCCACTACATCCCAAACATTAATAACCTAAGAATCATATCAAAGCGCAACGTTTCGGTCCATTAAAGCAATAACGTGCTGGTGAATCTCGGTCAGTTACCTGTCCCGCGCCCCTCCTGCGTCTCTCTGCTGTGTATAACAATAATCCTGTTTCCAGTCGCCCATTCCCTGCTCACATGTTCCCGTCCTGAGATCCTGAGCTCAAACCACACGGACCGCCGTCTCCTCCTCCGCTTTATCCAGCGGCCTGCTCCGCGCAGCCCGGGACTCTGAATATCTCACCCTGCTCATGTTTCCTAGTACACAGCCTGAGCCTGCGAACATACTGTTGATGGTTTACGCCGGTTCTGGGGCCCAAGCCAGCAGAGGGAAGGAGAGGGAGGGAGGCATCACACTGCAAAAAGTAGACTGTCTAAGACTGGGTTGATGGAACAGTTTAAAAATGTAACTTTTCTCAAATTAAATGAATCCTCTTCAGTGTTAATGCTGCTGGCAGGAATTTTAATGAAGCAAATTTAACTTTCTTGCGTATAAATCATGTTCTGTCTTATTTTAAATTTTGGTACTGATGTCTAATAAGGCGCCTTATATCAAAAGTTTATAACTTATGACTTCATTAATGGTTAAAACATTCACTAATGCTTTATAGATCAGTTAATGGACATTAATAAGCCAATTCGGTCAGAGGGTAAATGGAGAAAGACATTTGAACAACCTGGCAACACAGAAATTGCTGTAATTGTCTTATAAACAACTATAAATGGTTTAATGACATTTAAAAGCCCCTAATTTCAATTTTTTACACAATTTATAAAGGGTGTATTAAAAACAGTGCCCAACATGGCCAGAGTAACCTGCTAGGGGGGCCCAGAGCAAAAATTTGCTGTTTGGCCCCTACTGACCCCTCACCTACTGCCCTCAATACAATACATGTGTACCCCGTCGCCTCAAAGTTTCATTTTAATTCAGCACACCTTTTACTCATACGATGGAATAATACATCATTTGTATTAGTTTGTAATAATGCAGGTGTGAATATTACTACATTTTCAATTAATCAAATAACAGAAACGTATTGACATGCAGGGTCCATAGGGCTTTTGGGGCCACTCAGGGTTCCATGCCCCTAAGCAGTTGCCCGATTTGCCCAGTTGGTAATCCATCCTTATTTTGTACCCAAGTATTTAATCTTGTGTGTGAGAAATTCCCCAGACAAGTGAAACAGTAGAACCAAGCAGTATTAGCTCAACACAGTTGTGGAATTTGTGACATTGCAGAAGAAGAAAAGCAGAAGAAAAGCTTTCAGTACTAAATTTAAGTTGCTTGGTGGAAGTGACATTTTTTACAGCCCCTGCATTGTGTTTGAGTTTAACTTGTAACCAACTGTCTGCTACAGACAGACTTTACAGTGCAGTAAACCTGTTTTGGATGCTTGTAAAAACTGTATCATGTTCCCTCACTGTAAGATCACACCTTGTCCTAAATGGTCCTGTTCAGTTTTTGCCTTGCCACATTACTTTTTAGAACACCATCAGAGTATTTCTCTCTGAATAACATACTTAAGTTAAGATGATCATATTCTTTTTGTCAGTTTTCAGATGATCTTCATCTACAAGCTGCCTGAAGCCAAAACTGATATTAGATACAGTCCTGATACGTTTCCTGCAATGATAATTATTCCATCAGAATCAAACCAAACGCTTTCCAAGCTGTTTTTGCTAACATTCAGGGAAAAACGTCATTCTTACTGTATGTAGTCATGCCACTGCTGATTACCTCTGATGAACCCTCTCATTGACTTCCATTATAAAACCTGTCACATAATGGGTTTATGAGTCATAGATTCTGAGGTCCTCAGCTGTGTGTTCCTTTGGGGTTTATCCAACGTAGTGATTCGAGGGACGTGACTAAGCAGCAAGACCCATATGAAGGGTTAGGGATCCGTGTAATTATTGTTTATTTGTGCTTATTTTCATTTAACGGGGGAAGTTAACTTTCACTAACAACTTGTGCAAACATGCTCTGAATGGCCCAGTCATGTAATCACTTTAATTAAGGTTGGGGAGGGTTTATTTGCTCAAGTTATACACAATATGTAAGTTTTGCTTCTCGCCTGAAGTGAACTTCTGTTACCTGCCATGACCTTGTTACCTAAACCTGTGAGGTCAGAACGACTTTCCCTGGAGACAAGAAATCATAGAGGCTTGTCACCAGCATCTCTTTAATCTTCATCCACCGGTTCTCCAAAGCCTCTACTTTGGCTCACTATATCCCTGTTTCAGACTCCTGCCTGATGTCTAGTGTGGGCGTACAAAACGATTCAGCAGGTAAGAGTACAACATTAATCAAGATGTCCTGCCTCGTAGGGGTTGGTGGCAGCAACTCTGCAGACAATCCCTGTACTCGGCTCTGTTTCATCTCAGGCTGGGGTTCCTGCATTACACTGGCAACTGCTTTCTTTGTTGCCTAATGTTGTGGCTCTACTGGTCACTTGGGTTTGACCAGTAATTCATTTTGAAGCCTGGCACCAAAACCAATATAAAACAATATTTTTAGTCCCAAGTCACAGACAGCTAAGACATTGTGCAGATATTCAATATCTTTCAACACTTTTATGCTCAAATGTTACGGGAATTCAGTGTTTTCCCGAATAAATTATTTAAATTCTTGTGGCTAAATAAGAGACTTTCATTTGACACTTGACTCTCTCTAACACCTATTTCATCGTACATGACAAGGCAACGAAAAGTAAACGAGATGAATAAGGGCGGATTCAGACTGGCTCTGTTTAAAAAACAGCGTCTGGCAAAAAGTTGCATCTGGCTCAACTTTTGCTGCAACGCAAGCAAACTTCATCCACGTCACACATTCCTGGTAGATTACTTTGCAACAAGAACACTGTTTTTCTACTGTTTACCTTACACGGAAAGATAAAACTGTTGCCGCCATTATAGCTGAGTAGTAAAATCCTAGCTATGAGTATTACAAACCGCTGTGCAGTGTTTTGATATCGGAGAAGTCTTCAAGTTCCAAGATCTGTTACTCAAACTGGACTTCCTGGAATATATCTCATGTCATTTGTCTTTATTTCATGAAAACAACCTGTCATCAGGGTTGTATTGGACTTAAAGACTAGAAATTCGGAACAGCCAGACAGCTTGCTAACTGTCAGTTAGCAAGCTAGCTTACTGAAAACAAATTTTAGGACTAAGAATTTGAATAAAAGCCCAAATTCCAGTATTTCACTATACTGATGTGTATCCGACACTCTATATCCCAACATCTGGAGCCTCGTTCACATAAAATGCGGGGAAGGAAACCTTAGTTTAACGTCACCCTACCTCACCAGAGACAATTTAATTTAAATGTCAGTATAATTTTGGGAACATTTACCTCAGGTTTTTTGCGTCTAATGTCTCTACATGTTTTATATACATATGTCACTCACTCCTCAATTGTTTTATATCACATCTACTGGAGTCCATGTATGTGGGTTTGGCCTGGCCTGCCAGAGGGGTGATGGTAGTGAAAGTTTTATTTCCTTGCGCGCATAACATTTGTTTTTTTCCTTAAAGATCCAATGTAAGTCAGATCCCTTTACAGAAAACATGCCACTTAAGGAGGGAATCAAATGTTTCTGCCATTTAGTAAATAAAATACTGCACTAGAGAATGTGTCCCATATGAAGATCCACATTTTACCCTTCCACTGCCTCAAATGTAAAACGTGTATCTTTTTTTTTTTTTGAGTCAGTGAATGTAAAAGTGAAAAGCAGACATTCATTAGACATCATGGATTCAGCAGGGAACACCCTGTTTTTGCCTTTGGGGTACTTCATCATTCAACGTGTATTAAAGGAACTGGCTATGAAAGGTGGTCATTACTAGAAATCAGTGTTAGCTCTATGTCAACACCTTACGCCATTACAATCCAAATTATTTTTTAAAACCCCAGTCTCTGCGACTATAATCTGCCCCTCGTTTAAGATGATGTTTTCACTCCAGACTTGGACTTAATTTCGCCATGTAAACCAAGTTGGAATTACATACTGCAGCACACGGACTACTTGTAAAGCCACAGACATATTTGTTCAATAGTTTGCCAGCTTTGGTGGAAAATGTGACTGAGGAGAAAATTTGCAGGTTGTTTAAAATGACCCAATTACTGTTTTCAGAGGGGTTTTAAACATTCGGGACACTAATCAGTGAGTTGAAACGTGTGTTGTCTGTCCATGCCTACTGAAAGCAATCAAGAGTCAAAACCAAATGCCATTAGAAGTCACTGGGATTGCTCCTTGAAATTACAGTGAGGAATAATTGCAACTTGGAACACCCAACTCCTTTAACCCTCCCATCACTGTTGTCTGTCTAAATATGGCTTTCCAAGAATACACAAATGGCTACTAAATAGGCACATACTACTTCACAGGGAGGAGATGCCAGTTTAGTATCCAGTGTACATGAACGTGATGGATACATCTGTCAAATAACATGCTTTCTTTGTAAACCGGACCCTCTGATTTTCTTGCATTGTCGATCCAAGTTGAATTAAGTCAGACAAAGCGTGCTTTTTGCGCACCTAAGCCTTGCCAAAACTACTCACTCATGTTAGAATAACAAAGAGGCATATTTGACTTGGTCATTTATAATGCCAGTGTGAAAACCTCAGTGAAGTGTTTCAGTTATTTGTGTGTCATCGCCTCTATAACTCTGGTAGTACTATCTTTGGTTGTTGAGTCTCCAGGTATTTTTCTTTATGAGCCAACAGTTGCAAAGCTCTGAAATATTTGGGAGTGCTTGGGCAAACTGACAGACAGCAGTGAGCTAGACTGGAACAGGGGGTTATTTATGCATCGCGCAGAGGGAAAGGACAGAATTAGAGCGGGACAAAAAAAAAAAACTCTGACTTGAGAGAGAATGCCACATAAAAACAATACAACACCGCACCAGAACAGAAAAAAATGCACATTTGAACAACTGCCTAATTGACCACTTTGACAAATATCACTCTTAATTCTGAAGAAACTCAAGCCGGCAGCGTCTACTACAGTTTTGTACTTTGTGCTCATGTCTCAAAGCGCGTAATCAGTTACAGATTTAAATAGGATGTTCTATAATGCCTTGCTGATGATTTGTTGATATGCTATTCCCCTCAGTTGCATGTCTTCCCCTCAGGTCCAGGGTTGTGATAGCTTGATGAAAAGATCCTGATGAAAACTCTGGGATAATATAATTTTTGGTAGGGTGCCATACGGAGCTCTCAGGTTGGTTCATGATCCAGTGGGGGAAACCTGGCTGGGCTTATGGTTCACAGCTGTGCTGCTTGGAGCATGTACCAATTCATCACTGTCTTCTGTGTGAGGAACTTGGCATTTTTGAGCATCTTTACTAGACATTATCCTTTGTCTGCAAATGGATATAACTGCCTGTTGGCTATCAGTATCATCTCCTTTCCAGTTTGGTGTAACTGCAAGAAGGTCCAGAAAGGCTTTAGGTCACGTAAAAAACTTCTGTGAACACAAAGATGAAAAACTCACTGAACATCATGTCACATTATGAAGAATGCCGTAGAGTGAGGGAGACAGTAAATCAGCATGTGAAGAAATACAGAGACTGCAAACGTGTTGTTCCCTTAAAAAGATGCAGTTACCTTTTGAAGCCAATCAGTGCAATTTTTTAAAGCTAGAGTCATACCTTCCAAGTTTCATCAAATCAGAGCAGTGTCTAAGATTTCACAATTTCCTCAATTTCAAGGTCAGGTACAGAAAAAAAAGCTATGATCTGTTAATGCGGCTGACAGGCATATCCTAAACTCCAGGCCCCCCCTCCTTCTACTTTACACTGACTACAACAGACAGACAACAGATCCGGTGAGTAAAGAATGTTTCATTACAAATGCTTAGATGTTGAGTGCAGTAACAGCTTGAGATGTGCCAGGATGACTAATTTCCTCATAGTGTCTCTCTGGCTCTCTGAAATGAGTATAACATTGATTCAGAGAGAGTTATTATTGTGTGCTAATGCGGATAACAGCAAATACATTTATTGAGCACAGAAGGGATTTGTGTTCGCTCAAATTAAATTATTCTTTGTGTCATTCTAATTTAGCAAAAAAATCTTTTTCTCTCTCAAAAGTGAGACACAAATATAATATGATAACCTTCGAGTGTGGCCATAAATATTTTTGCCTTCAAACATAGTCTGACGACACTGCGTATGAAGTAGTTTGTTTGAAGCATACTGACACCTTAAGCTTCCTCCCAAAATAGTCAAATGCTTGCAATTAACGTACATGACCAAAAGCCACATCTGTCAAGACCAATGAAGGTATTATTAATATTTTTGAGATCTTTATGGAGACATTACTCTCACAGCCTTGAAATCTGACCCAGACGTTGTGGTATTTGCCCACTCGTTTCTCTGTTTATTTATTGTCATGCCAGCTTGTTATTTACACTTTATGGAAGGGAACGTCAGCATTCATTAGTGCCGTGAAAGCCCTTCTAAAATGTCCTCAAAAACCACTGAAAAATGCAAAGGGATCACGGGACAGCACTTTAACCTTTTGAAGAGTATAGAATTGTGAGATCTTGTGAGAGACTGATGGGAGGAAACGGATGCATAGAGGCAGGCCGCTGAGCAAACAGTGAGAGAGCACGACACGCAAGGCTCACACCGACAGACCTGGTGGTGTGAGCATGCTGTAATTATATAAAAGCTAATTTACAGATTGAGAACAGAAGCCGTGTTCACCCCCCGGTCCTGGGCTACCAGAGAGCACTGCTCTCTATTTGGATGGAGCTCTGAGAGGCCGTTGTGTACACGCATGTTTTTAATGGCAGCTTCGCAAGCAAACCACGCTGCTCCCGCTGCTGTGCAACAGTTTGTGATTTATATTAAAAAATGGTCCTTAGACACTGGAGGGGACCGAAAGCCACTTCTAATATCTGGAAAGAACTTTCACTGTTTATTAGTTTCTTTTATGAAATATTGCTGCAAAACGCCTGGGGAGATGTGGGATCTTTAAAAACTTCAAAAGAGCCGTTCCATTTTAAAACAATTGAGCTAGTATCACAATACACAGCATACTCTCTGAAGGACCGTCTGACCATAAAAATAAGCGATATATATTTATTGCTCTGTCCACCCAAGTTGTGGACAGACAAATTTCATGACTGCAGAAAGGATATTTCCACACATAAGTCTTGTGTAATGTGTAATAAAGTCCTCGAGTGTGGTTGCATCCATCACCCGGGCCTATGGGAAACGTCAGAGTCTGGACAGGGTGAAGGTCAGGCCAATGTTGAGACATACTAGTTGATAAACAGGGGTGTGGCAGATGCCAAGGCCCATGTGTCACCTCAAAACAGGAGCAACAACATCAGGGATATCCCTCCACTATTTCCATCCCTTCCGTGAAGCGATGAGAAGCACGGGATGTTGAATGGTTACCAGAAAGGCCAGAGCCGGACGTAATTGCTGCCTCTGCAGAGGCGTGGAGGCATAACCTCTAATTTCCCGTGAATAATGTCCCTGTGTTGGACGGCAAGCCAAAAAAAGTGGCAGTTTCTTTTCTCAGAGGGTTTGTGGCCCAACTAATACACTCAACTGTGGCTTTATGACCAATGGGCCTGAGGGCCAGGCTCCTGAAATCAACTTACTACTTCCTCCCAGCCTCTTCCCTGTGTTCCACAAGGTTCAACATCAGGTTCAGAAAGTCAAGTGCAGCAGTGTTTCTTGTCAACAAGTATTTAAAAATTGCAAATCAAGGTTCATCAAGGTCTGAAGTCACACAACAGGAAGCAGATGAAGAGACTGTGTCCCTCTTTTGAATGCTAAACATCTCAAATGTCCTGTCAACCCCATCAGAAACCCTGTCCTGTGTATACACTGTATGGCCAAGAAACAGAGAACTGTTCTTCAAACATGGCTTAAAGCATTGACATTTTGGACAATATGCCTATTAGCTTTCTGGCAGAGAGTTAGATGAAAAGGAATGCCACCACTCCTATGTCTGTCTAATGAATGTATGGCAACAGCCAGCAGGATGTTAGCTTAGCTTAGCACAAAAACTGGAAACTGGGGAAACAGCTAGCCTGGCTTTTTTCACAGGTAACAAAATCTGCACCTCTAAAGCTCACAAATAAACACGTTATATTTCATTTCTTCACTCCTGCCAGGAAATACATGACCACATGACCTCCCATTAAACAGTGAATTGTTGCTTTTACACTTTAATTTTTGTACAGATTAAACACTTGAAATATAACATGTTAATTAGTGAGCCTCAAAGGTGCTGGTTGGTGGATTCTGTTCCCTTTGGAAAGAGCCATGCTAGCTGTTTCCCCCTGTTTCTGGTGTTTACGCTAAGCTAAGCTAAGCTAACCATCTGCAGGCTACATATTGCTAATCATATGATTGTCTGCAAAAAACTAAGGCTAAAAATGGAGTGGCACATCTTGTAAATTCTTCAACATCCGAAGTTTGTCAAATAATAAAAAGAACTAAAATATAAGTATAAATACAAGGGTATGAAAGAATGAGAATGAAAAAAGGAAATGCTGATCCACAAAAGAAAATTATATGTTTCCAACTTTGTTTGCTGAAGTGACGAGATGCTTTTCATTTAAACATTTCTTCAGAATTGGTTTTGACATCGGGCATGTTGCAGAGGCCATAAAGTTTGCTGTGTGGAATTAAAGGGCCATTAATCATTGTAAATTTATTTGCCTTGAATGTTTTGGATGCAGTGGCTTCCTTCAGCTTCTAGTTTTGCTTTTTGGAGGAAGTTGCTTCTTCACTCATCCACTCTCCACCATCCGTGCTCTTCCAGTGAACCCTGCTAACAGCTGGTAGTGTTTAAACTTCAAAGAGTGATGAAGATTTTCAACCACATATTTTCAATGTTTTGCTAATTTTCTATTTTAGCACGTGGCTGATATTAATGATGAAAGTCCCATGAGATTTTGTGGCAGCCTCTGGGGTTGAGTGCTGAGCATCTAAGCTAACTGGGACCAGGACAGCGAGATCAGAGAGACAGAGAAGCTGACAGACATGCGAGAGGGTGGCGGCGGCCAAAGCCAACAGTCTTTTACTGAAATCTGCGGTGCAAAAGACTGTCGAGGCTGACACGGCCTGTTTACAATAAACAAGAACAAAAGACAGACAGATCAGATGAGTTCAGATCAGCTGCAGAGAGCAGCATTCACACACCATAACCACAGCAGTGTCCAATATAAATTCATACAGTATAGAAAAATACAGAGGACATGTAAGTGCATATGAAAATAACCTTTAAACATGATATTCAGCAACAAAAACAATCAGTACGTTTTGGAAATAAACTGAGCAATTTGCTGTATTTTCCCAAAAATCGTTCATTAGATTGTTTTATAGTTGACTGACTAAAAGCCATGCAACTATTTTGGTAAAGAGATTGGCCAAATATCTACAACATTTTTGTTTTTACTGACAAAAATAATGAGCTTGTTTATAAGATATATTTTATTATTTATAATAAAAGCCTCTACAAAATGTGAAATTACTGTAAGTAAACTGTGAGTAATGTGGAAAATTATGATTCAAATTCATTCTTGTACATAATATTTGTGGTGGAGACAAGACACACTATTGTACCCCTAATTATTAAAGACATTTCTTATCCACTAATGCTAACGTGGCATGAATTTATGTGTTTATATTACTGTGTGGTATTTATAGAGAATATTTGTGTAGACTCCCTGTATTCCACACTGGTGCAATATAACCAACAGTGAGTTATTCTGTTTATCCAAATGTCTCATTGCAGGTTGTGAGTTTGGATATGTTACAAATATTCATATACAGCAAGTAAAATTGTATACAAATCATATAAATGAAAGTTTGAGGGACTCAAGCAGATGTGGGTCATGTTTAGATATCGTGGTCTCATGTGGGTTACTTATGGAATGTTACTGCATAGAACGTGGCACTAAAGTATTTTACTTACCAAAGAACGTACAGTGTTGGGTAACTGGCGTACGAACATACAAGACAAAGACACATTTATTTTTAACATCACTTCTTAACATCAACTTTCAAGTAGAGGAGCAGAGGGCTTCATAAAATGTTTGAATGAACTCCTGATGAGGTAAGTGATATGAAGGCAGAGCTCGAGAGGAAAGAACAGAAGCAAAGTGGCAAATAAACACACATTCATCAATCCAGATAAAACATTTTATTTCAAACCTTTCTCAGATAATTTGATACAATATACCTGAAACACTTGTGGTTCTTATATTTGTGACACAATAACATTTTATTTGAAACCCTTTTCAAACACATTTGAAACTCTGAGTTCATGTGCAACAGGACATGCTGCCAATGCTAATGTAAATATCTGCTACAGCTGGCCTATCAGTACTGCCAAGAGTACTTCCAGGGTGCTGTGATTATTGATTATCAATAAAATAATCTGGCCTTCCTATTGGCCTGGGCGAGAAGTCGGATGTTGCGCACGCAGCCAGCAGCGGCTTCCTGGAGCATCTCGTCATCAGAGCCCATGATGTGGATCAGGGGCTGCAGGAGTACACAGGACAGAGGTTACAGTATGCAGCAGGAACAGATTCCCAAAGAACCATTATTTTAGAGGAGTGGACTAACACACCTTTGGAAAAACACATGTGCACATGTTGCCATGTCAGCAGCAGTCGCTGCACGCAGCCACCAACAAGAGCTGCAAAGATATACAGTGACAGTGCGGCGACAGTCTCAGGCCACACTGGCACGTGTCCCTGTGTGTGTGTCTGTGCGTATGCGTGTATTCTGTGTGTCCCACTTTACCCGTCCAAACCATGCCTCAGCAAAGGGGTTACAGCTGCGAGCACACATGCTTCTGTAAGTTTGCTCAGATGAAAGTCATGCAGGGCAGGCTCGACATTAAAAACCTGAGCATGAACCACACCACTCGACAGCCTTTCCGCTGCTCCAAAGGTCAGATTATATCCGACTATTAGTGGCTTGTGTAATGGATCTCGTTAGGTCTTATTGCAGAACAAGGTTTTGCGCTCTCCAGAAATCCTGAGCTTTGGAAGTTTATGTTTTGGTTACATAAAATTGAACATCTAAAAGATTTTTTTACGTTCAAAGAGTTTTATATTATGTAGGAATAAGCAAAAAGAAACACAGTGAATATATGGACTACCACTGAGTGGCATATGTTTTTTTTGGGGGGTGAGCTTTTTTTTCCTATTTTATCTTGAGCAAAATCACTACATTATGTTTGTGGGCGGCTGCAAGGCCGAATCAAAATAAAAGTAAATGTAAGCATAAATACTCTGGTGCAATGGATGAATCTAAATTTGTTCAATGTGTGCTCCTTCGTAAAATCACAATGGTGTGCCATTGAGGTTTCCTAAGCCACATTTGCAATTATTTCGGATAGTCTTGTTTACATCGATAATGAACCAACGGCAACATTACATCCCCCAACGAAGCACTTAAGGACTCCCTAGTTCTAAACACAATGAAGTCTTGATAAATACAGTAACTGCTGAGATGTCTGAGGCACTTTGAAGCCCCATATATCAAGAGCTCGTTCTGAACTGGAAGAAAAAGGATTTTGAAAAAGATTCCTTTAATGAAGAATGTGCTGCAGCAGACTTACAAGTGGTGTTTGAACACCATCCAGATCGTTTCCCTAGTAATAGTGCAGCAATGTAACATCCTAGTTGATCCTATGAGCGACGCACAAGACAATACCGACACTGTCACTGTCAAAAGGAAATGAACCAAGAACTATGCTTCTTTAAAACTTACATCCAGCCCCTGCATTAGATTTATTTTAGCCAGCAGAGTGATTCTAAAAGCCTCTGGCTAATCTCCATTTTCTCAATTTCTGTCACCCTTCGTGTCCCTCTTATTCAAAACTCTCCCATCCTGTTCAGCACTGGCTCCACATATCAGCATAGGAAATGATGGCATTCCTTCGTCTGTGTCAAACTAATGAAACGACAGTCCTCCGATTCATCCACTGCACCATCTTTTCTATGAATAATCATCTATGAATAACCATTTGTCCATCTTCCACATGAAACAGCTGATCAGTGCTCCAGGCAAAACCTGAGTTGTGTTCATAATACATGTCAGAGCAGAGCTGAGGTTGACCCTGACCCCTCTCCATGTTACATGCAAACTTTAAACGCCCCTCCGCACACTTGTGTGGTTAGCAAACAGCCAAAGAAGCGGAGAGAAGACATTCCCAGGATTTTCTGTGCAAAGATAAACAGTGAAAGGAGAACAGATGACAAATTGGGTGAGCCAGCTTGTGTGTATGAACTTGAAAGGGCTGTGAATGTAAAATGTACAGTAAGTCTAGCTAAAAAGAAAATAATATCTTCCCTCCAGATTATAACTACTGCATTTTGTGGAAAAAGGCATGCAGCAGTCCAAAGTGTCAGCTCTTCTCAATGCACCAGTGTCGAGGAGTATATGAAACATTTGCCCTCGGGTTTTATATGATTTTTAAATAGCATTCAAAACACCTCCGAGAGCAAACTTACATCCACAGGCTCCAGAAAACATGCAGCTCACTAAACAAGTCTCTTTTGTGAAAAGAGAGGATGCCTGAGAAGTGCCAGAGGCAGCGTTTTTGCCAACCTCATAGCATGTTATTCAGACGTCGCCAAATCAGGTCTCCCGAAGCGCACAGCTAGGCTAAGATAAGCGTGTCTCTCTTTGCTGCCTTTTTTTCTAGCTTGCTTTTTCCCTCCCAGCTGGGATCTCTGAGAATATAATACACCACTTGTTAGATATTCCCTGACTGTGGCAACATGAACACTTGCCCCACGTTTGAAAAGTGAATCGTGAGTTTTTGAGGTTTTTGCACTTCAGAGAACTCCAGTGAGTCCTGACCTCCAAGAAGGGAGCCAGGGAACACGCTCCCCCCTGGCTGAGGAGGGAGGGGGAGGAGCAGGCGTGCAGTCTGGGAGGGCTACGCATATTGTTGCATGTGCACACACACACACATCCTATCGCACATGGAGGCGTCATGGTGTTAAGTGCGCTCGGGTTGGACCGCGTCTGCCTGCAGGAGTTCAGGTTTAAATTCCCCTGCGCCGGGTCTGACAGTCATTATAGCTCCATCAGCTCCCAGCGTTCCCATGTTTCAGGCTCCACTGTGTAGGCAAACAGCACAAACAGACAGCAGTGTTTAGCTGGGCCGAGGGGAAGTTGGTGAGGGAAGTCAAGGTAAACAACATTCCCTGCAGCCTCCAGTGAGCCAGAGACTGTTAAGCTGCCTTCTCTGTGTCTCTAAAGAGGAAGAGGAAAAGCAGGGAGGGCAGCTTTCAAAATCAATGAATTAAAGGGGAAAGTTTCAGTCTGAGCCCTAAGCCTGTTCAACCTGAGGAGTACGGCTTCGCGTTTCTGGTCCAGGGCATGAGGGAGCGAGGCTTAAGTCAAAGGCTCTAAAACATTACACTCCATAGATCTTGAAAACATGGTAGTCATAACAGAGCAGGCAGCACAGCGCCTGTATCATCTGCTCACCGCACCCACAACCTGAAATCATGTTACACACAAACCAAGAGGAAACTGTAGAAGTAAACCCGTGATGCTCTGCTTAGTTTTTATTCCCTCCCTTACATTTGGAGTAACTTTTGCCCCCCACAGTCTCACTGCACACTCTCACTCCAGAAGTCTGAGCGTGTTAGAGAGAAAAAATTAAAACAAACACAAACCGTGCTGGGGCAAAAGTGTGTGCATGGCAACAAAAGTGCAAACGTTTTTCTCATTTAGATTAGTAAAAGCCTAAAATACATACCAGGACCTGGCAAAAGCTTCGCTCTGGAATACCTTCAGTTGAAAATTACCAATAATTACCATCCGCATTTTGTAATTTTCATCAATTTACTTCACAAAGCTTTTCTTATGAAAGAGCCTCTTTAATACAAATAGCTGGCTGAAGCTGTCTACGAGGATTTATGGTTTCAGCAAACAATCCCCAGCCTTTTTGGAAGCAATGTAAAGCGTAGGGGAAGGCATGTTGATTTTGTACATGACACAAAATGAAGCACATCCGTATAAAACTGCGAGATACCATGAGTAGATGTCAAATCAAACGGTCTAGGCGATTCATCTCTCGGGCTAAAAATCTCTTTCCTCTGGTATGCGTTTCCTCTATTCTAGAACAAGGTATGATCTTAGAGGCCGACAGATTCCAAAGAAAATATGTTGACGGGAAATCTAGGCAACTAAATAATAGAGACAAAAAGAATGTATGAATGACAGCAAGTTGTGTCCAAAACATGATATCAAAGCGATTTATTTACAGACTCACGGCATTGAAACTAAATAATTGAAAGGACAAAATTTAAAGGCTTTGGAAAGAGTAAAACAAAAACACTAAAACTAGTCACTAATGTATTTTCCAGTGTGAAATACTTTCTTTTCGATGCTTAATTTCCCCTGAATCTCAAGGTGCTGGGCCAATCACCATTAAGTGTGCTAGAGAGGAAAGTTACTTTCTAAACCAACTTTGGAGTAAGAGAGACCTTCGCTCATTCGAAATCGTATACTATACGTGGGTGAACATGTTTTGAGAGCTTCTCAACGGCACAGAAAAGCTCGCTTTGAAATATGGCTGCAATAATACAAGAGGCGGTCCAGAACTTTACACAGGGCCATAAATTAGACACAAAGCCCTGTATCAATCGTCGATAAACCCTCTCCGACCCATTCAGAACTATTGGATATATTGTTTTAACACTTTCTCTCAACAGGCTGCCTGTATGTCATAAAGAATGTATTACAGTACACTGAAATGTGGAGATTGACAAGCTCTCATACTGTAATGTTTCCTCAGGGTCAGGCAGGTAAGTATCAGCCTCTTGCCCAGACTGGCTGAGACTGAAGCCAGACTGAACAATGAGGCTGCCTGTGTTGTGTTTCCATGTCTGAGATTAAGAACAAATGCAACGCTGGTGCAGTTACGTGGCCTTTGGTAATTAAGCTCTTTAAAAATCCAAAAATACATTATGGAGTAGTGTTGCAACTCTTAAGTGGTACATTAATAAGGGCAAACACAGAGACAGATTAAAAAGGGTGGTATGTCTTGCATTTGCACACACACGCCCATATGCACACACAAACTCACACTAGAATTTCAAATATAGACACACACACACACACTGAAGGTTTGTCCAGTTTTTGTCGTGGCTCAAACTACAAAAAGCATTCAGCTTAACGACTTTTGCAAATTGGACATAACTCTTTCGGAACACCCAATGTTCAGTCCAGCTACCAATTATGGGTAGTGTTGAACCACATACACTGTAACAGCAGATCAAGCTAAAGTACACCATTTAATGAACATGGGAAAAAAATATCTGGCTGCAATGGCATAACCACTTCATAATTTATATCGCAGTTGTTATTTAGAGGGGAAAAAAAGAATTTAGACTCACTGTGGCCATGAAAAGATTTCTCATGTGAAAGTCTTTCTATGTGAAACATGATTGAATTAGAAAAGGAGATAGCAATGTTTTCCCAAATGGTGAAATATGGGTATATGATCATCTGTGACAAGACATCAATTACAGCATAATCTTAACATAAAATCTCTACATCACTGTCAGAGACAAACATAAACACTCTCTGGAACTGAGCATGGAAACAGTCCAACAGGCTCAAATGTTAGACAAAACAATGCTTGTTCCTTTCTGTAAGAGCGCTACGCAACACTGCCATGATGAAGAAAACTGGCGGATGTAGACAAAGGAAAAAAAAACTTGTCCATAAAAAAACATCGTTCTCTTTTAGCCCTGAACAGCTTTGACCCCACTCCTTGGCCTGAACCATATCGCTGCTGCATTCTACCCTGATGTCCAGGAACAGTCCTTAGCAACAGTTACCCCCAGCTACAGCCCTTTGACTTGTGCTGTAATGGCATCTAGGGTCTACCGGAGAAATGGCACTTCGCACACAGTGAGCTGTTTGCTTTTCTGAATTCCCATGACGGCTAGAAAGTGGAGTCATGTTTCCGCCGTCGAATAAAACCCACTTTGTTTCTGCTCCATCGGTCAAAGGCTCTGAAAATAGTCACAGCTTTTCAAAGTTTATTACTCAGTGTTTTTCACACATCGCAAAAACAAGGGTGGTGGGAGGCCAAAGCATATTTTCCTCAATGTAATTATACCAGATTTAGTCTAAAAAGCATCAAATAAGCTAAAAAAAATAACTACTTTGTAAATTATCTACAAAAAAAGCAATAGCAAGAAGTTAGAAATTCAGCTTCAACAGCACTACAAACTGACCTTGACCACTCCTTTCTCGTGCATGGTGATGCAATTGTTTGGGTCCTTGGACAGCTGGTACAGAGCCATGGCTGTGCTCTGGTGGACTGCATTGTCTTTGGACTTGAGGTAGCGCACTAGGGGGGCCACGGCCCCAGCCTCCCCAAAGGACGCCCTGTTGCTACCCCACATGCAGCAGTGGCCAATGGCCTGAGCCAGGTGGCAACGGAGCCTGTCATCAGTCTGTGTAGAGGAGAACAGACAGGATGCTATTGGACCCCAGTGACCGGTCTTTACAATGTAGAAAACAACAAGCTCAGCAACAGCTCTGCAAGAGACTCTTGGCTATTTCTACCAATATTCTTCTCATTAGCTGAATTCATGCTGCAATGAGTACAAGAAGGGCAACTAAAATCCATTGTAAAGACAGTTATTTGTATATTGACAGTAAGTACAGTGTTGTTTAATAGTAAAACCTTGTTGTTTGTCTCCAGCAGTGAGGTGTACTTACTGTGTTAGTCAACTTGGCCAGCAATGGGACGACTCCGTGATCAGTGAGGACTGCCAGATTCTCCTTGTCTTTGGCTATTTTGGCGATGGCGGCACAAATGCTTGCCAGCACCTCGTTGTTTGTTGACTTCAGTAAATTAACAATCAGTTCCAATCCGCCGACGAGAGAGCGCACCATTTCCCCTGCATCCTAAAGTCAAAGAGTCTGTTATTAGCTCGTGCTCTCGCTCTGTGGAATGGAGCAAGGAGGATGATGAAGATTGTGAGGAAAAACGAGAGGCAGGCAGGGGCATATTTAGCAGACAAAACAAAGGGCACTAAATAAGCACAAATAAAGTATTTATCTTTAGCACAGGCAACAAGCTAAATCCCATTAGTGCAAACCAAGCAGTAGAATGATCTTTATCTGTCTATAAAAGTTGCTTTCAAAAGTAAAAACACCCTCTCCTACTGCGGAACTGTCTGGGTGAACAAGCAATAAGTTTGACATCTTCGTCAACCTCTACGGCTCTCACCCTAACTTGTCATGATGAGGACGAAACATGGAATTTAGAGCTTAGAGGTGACATTTAAAGCTTTAGCCTCAGGCTGACACACAGTGTAGACTCAAAGCTTCATGGTTTGAGTTCATGGCACCAGCGGGCACCACAGGACTCTCAGCCACTTATGGAGCCATGCCTACCAAGCCAAGATGCTGGTAGGGAGTGCTGAGGGAACCACAGCGGAAGAGCTGGCAGAGACGCTGGCTTCAGTATGGCTTGGCAAATCAGGCCGCTGTTTAAAATCACAACTCACCGTATCGCCAGCCACGGAAGAATACATCAAGGTGGCCGCGTCTGTAATGTTCAGTGCTTTGAAAATAGAACAGAAATTCCCCCCAAAAGCATACAATTATGAATGACTGGATGCAAATCACAAAGCACGCTTAATTTGAGTCCATTTCAACATCAATCTAAATGTCCAGAGGTGATGTATGGCACAGTACTGTGGAGTGCAGTAATCACATAATTTAATATGTACACTGTATAGTTGTTCTTCCCTCTATAAATTAAGGCAAATTTATCTAATTCAGCACTGACAAAAAGCAGTAGCTCATGTACCATTTTAGTGTGCAGCTACTATGGGGGAGCTGGATGTACTGTTGTGTTCTCCTCTCTAACAGAGAGCTCACAGCTGAGTTCTGGCCAGGGTGCAGTGTATGGGCCCTGTGATGCTGTGCCAGAGGATGAGCCATGTGTGCAGTGAAGGGCAGGGCAGGGAGAGGGGGGGTGGGGGCGCCGGGACCAGGAGCTGACCCCCCCACCACACACAGGAAGCTCTTCCTCAGGAATACTGATGACGGCTGGCCGGGAGTCCCTGCGACAGAGGAAGCTCTCTCAAGCCACCAGCTGCGATAGACTAGCCAGAATCTCTTTCATGGCCTGGACGGGCCCCCAGATCTGAAAACCGCAGCATTATGAGGCTGCACACGGAAAGGCCTTTCTCGCTATCCTCTCTCTCTCTCTCCCCTCCTCTTACCCAGGATGAAATGAAATAGAAAACACATTATCTGCTGTGCGTGATCTCAAGCTGAGGGGAGACAGCCAAGCTCAGAATGGCAGAAGCACGCCCTGACCCCTTCTCTGAAGCAATCAGGCTTCTATAACATACATGGTTACTATGTAAAGGAAAAATAAATCAAGCATCCAAATGTTCCTCTGTGTCCAGACAGATTAATGATACACCCCATTACGTGTGACCGAGAGGGTTCCACTTCCTTGATTGAAGAAAAAAGATAATTGAATGATTCACTATTAAGCCTTTATAGTACTTGTATGATACTAAGTGTATTAAAGATGTGGACCTGTGGGCATGGAGTACAGCGTTTTTGTGTCTGTGGGGCAGCAGTGTGGAGCATCCAGCAGATGCATTTATACCACGGCTCTCTCATAAATCCGCTATGGAACTGCTAACTCAAACCACATGGTGTTTTTATCTAAATAACGACTGCACTGAAGCAGCTGTATCAGGTTCCTCAACTCGATGGGCAAAGAGCACTATTTAGCTCTTGTCATTGCCCCCGTCTCAGAAAAATCACCCAAAAAGCATGTTCATGAATTTCCCTCAAAATTGGCACTCTGACGTCCAGACAAACATTGTCAAACTTTGTTAGCCCTCAATAGTAGGTCCGCCGTCCCCCTTCTCCCTCCATATGGTTGCCATGCATCATTTTCGCTACACTTGTAGGCCAGAGAAATTCCAGCCAGCAAAAAAAGAAAAGGGCTTCACCCCCAAGACACCTGCCTGGGCCCAATATATCTGTTTAAGCTTAACCAGATTGTCTCACTGACAAGCTGTTTACCTTAATCACAGCGATAATCTAATAGAACGAAATTACGTTTGTATTTGGAAACGATACAAGTACTCAGGGGATGAAAGACCTGCTGATGTGTAACTGAAATTAGAGTTGATTGACAACATTGCTGTGTAATGCCGGGCTAACGTCCTGCAATAATGGCATAAAAGAGCCCATGACTTTTATAGACCGCCAACCTGTTTATTTTCATCTCTTTTATAGCTAAAGTTATATAAGTTATATCAATGGTTCTTGATAGCAGGCCATGCTGCAGTTCTTTTGCAAGCCATATTTGCTGTGTTTTCATTAAACAAGCGGGATCACAGGAGAAAACTGTCTGGTACCCTCTGCTCTATGCCTGGATCGTGTGCCTCTGTAACTAGTAGCATGTTGAGGGAAGATTTTCAGCTGGGGAATAAGAAGCCATGCCACAGGATATTACTCGGTCTTTCTCCCTGCCTGCTTCCCAATTCACCAATCCCAGTGTGCCAAGGAGGCTTCTCTGCTTCATATTAGCCCATGGTTCATGTAAGCCTCCTCTGACACAGCTCTGCCCCTGCTAACCTCCCAGCAGCAGGTTGGAGGGAGAGCTCGGGAGACAAGCACGGTGATATAAGCAAGCTTCTGTTCTGTGAGTGGGATCTAACTCTCAGATAACTCTTTATTCTGAAACGACACAAACTCAGCAACTCAGGCTATCAATGTGCCTCTGGTGTGCTTCACATGCAGAGACACAGGACGGAGGCAGAAGACAAATGTACTTTATGTCGTGAAGAAGTGACAAAAAGCTCTGTACTTCAGTGTACCTTTGCATTCTCAATACATGGACAAAGGGCCCATGCAGCGCTGGACTGAACATCTGCACTAGGGTTTTTCAACAAGGACCACACCAGGCGGACTCCATCAAGCTGGTCAATGATTCTGTAAGGAGACAGAAAAGTGGTGTGAGAAGAGAGAGAAGAAAAAAAGAGAAAGGAATGAACAAGGAAATAATAAGCAAGACAGAAAAAGTGTTCATGCAAATCTTTCATTAACCATAATTTCATGCTTGAAAGATTTAAAAGATTGCAACTTTTTCATTATGTTTGTTTCTCTCTCTCTCTCTCGCTGGCTGTATCAGTCTGACCAGCAGCAGGCTCAACACAACTACTGCCAAGTAGGATCATAGGATCGATCAATTTCAGCATTGGCTTTTCATCACAAATGGAGCTCTAGCAAAATTTAATTCAGGAAGATTATCTTTTGCATGCATAGGCGTGTATTTATATTTCTCATTTTATCCTGGTGTTTATACCTCTGACGCATGCTCACTCATAATTCCCTTACAGTCATTGTCTGGGGCTCTCAATTTAGCTATGAGCTGTTCACATCTATCCAATAACACAGCGACAAACCTCCATTGTTAGCCTATCATCTTGCTGCTGTCCTTTTAAATATGTTTCTCTCTTTCTCTCTGCCTTTAGTGCATTCATGCTGCTGTTATGCGTGCCGCTCCGCCTCCCCATCACCTCCTTGTCTTTGCAGATTCATCAGTTTCACCACTTCATCAGCTTCATCAGTCTTATCAGTCTCAGTAGAAATCGTCAGCCACCACCACCACCAGTGTCTGGACTCCATGGGAGGATTTATTATGCTGCTGCTCAGGGCTGATGCCCCTTGATTATAAATCTCCCTGTAGAGTCTAAGCGCCAAACATTCTCTCACTCTCACTCTATCATCATCTGTCATAATAAACAATTATCTTTACTTCATTCACTATGTCTCTCCTGATTGAACTTGTATTCAGTCCTGCTCGCTTCCTCTCCAGGCCTGAAACCCACACAGTGTGTGTTCACTCAAATCACTCTCTATAGATGTGCTTGGGGATGCTAGGGCCAGAGGTTAACTGGCATATATCTGCGTATAGTGCTTCATACATGGATTTATAAATAGAAACTGAGACAAACTTACACTTTATGTTGGTGGCTTGTTTTTCAACCAGAGCCAAGAAGAGGACCTCTTTCCAAATCAAACAGAGCCACAGACAGGTCGCTCTATATTTCATTGGGTCTGAGTGAAGTTTACTTAAGCATGAGCTGTATTTCAGGCCGTATACATGACTGTAGTCAAAACTGCAGTCAGGGTCTGGGACCCAAAGAATTACGCCACAGTGCACCCGTTGTCTGGTATAAATAACATGTAACGTGTTCCCCATGTGTGCTTCCACCAACAAGGCCGACATTGAATGCTGTCATAATTACTTAAACACTCCCTAATCACAGTATCTCTGTGACTGGCAAAGAGCGAACACTCATCAGGGACGTCCCCTGCACCATCTGTCTTCCGTTTGCACATAAATCAGTCTAGAGGGATCATAACATCAGATTCCAGTCTGCGGGGCCTCTTAAATCCGGACCAAAAACAAAAAGTGAAGCGTCATATCATCCGCCAAAACAGCTCCGTCTTCTCATGAAGCAGGTATGAAACAGATTAGCAATGAAGTTGCAGCTGACAGTGATGGATTAGAGGAGGAGACCACAAACCCTGGAGGCATTAAACAACGTGTGTTCGCTCTTGTAGCTACACAGGATTCATTGGAGGAAGTGCTATGTCATTAACCACACGCTGCCTACTGGTTGAGAATGAAAACAAACATATGAGTATTTCATGGAAAACTTGAAAGTGATCAGTGTTTGTTTTGGGCTTTCAGTAGTTATGGATGACTTGCATCAGAATGATGATGAGAGAATGATTGCGCTGATGAAGATAAGGTGGTATTTGAGAAAAGGGTTTTGTTGGTAAAATGAAGTCATGTTAACTGACAGGAATGTTGTAGTTAAATGTGTGGTAACAACAGGAATATGGATACATCATCATATTTGTTAGCAAGCTAAACACTGTCTAATCACAGGGAATCTAAAAAACAGCTCCGGACAGTGTTGGGTTAGAGCAGGAAACAATCAAATGTGAATTATGTTAATTGCTCAGCAAACTACTGTACACATACATGTCTCAAAATAAGCCATCACCACAAAACATACAAAAAGCGGCCGTTGAAATAAGAACTTTCTGTTTTACAGCTGAGTGTTAAGGCTGAATGATTACATGGTCTGGCCTAAATATACCTACTGTGAGAAAACATGGAGAACATGATGAACTGACGTTAAAACAGTTCTCCTCTTGTGTGAAGTTTAACAGTTAGAGACTTTATTTTGACATGCTTCACTTTTTATGGAGCCCCTTGGTTTTTGCTTCCCAAGAAACGTAAAAGGCTCATATGATAGCATTAACAGCTAACTAACAATGAGAGCTCTGACATTAAGTTGTATTTGTGTCCAGTGCAAATTAAGAAGGGTTTTGTAGTCCATAACAACCTTGTAAAAGCAACGAGGCACAGATGGAAGCTCCACAATGTTCTCCAGTACTGAGGGTGAGGTTAAATGAACACAGAACAAAGACTGCTCTGGACTGTGGTTCACTGTGTTTTCCCAGCCATGTAGTCTTGGACAGGGCAGGGCTTTAGGTATGTTCGTCTGACCAGCTTAAGTCCTGACAGTGACCGCAAAGCTATAGTAAAACACTGGGAATTAAACCACAACCATATTTAACACAGCAGGTACAATAAACAAAGCTTTTAAAATCTGTCATTAAGCTGAGGATGAAAGAGAAACCTACCATCATAATTGCAAATTAAAAGAACATAGATTTCTTTAAGCATCAGCCCATGACAGGTTAATGATACTATGTTTGGATCCGGGAGATCATGTCATTCCCTTGTCAAAACATACAGTGTGACATCAATACATGGCCAAGGATATGTGTTAGGAGCTAATTCAGTAATGACAGTGAGTAAGCCACTAATCACATTTTAAGAGACTCCTTACATGGGGCTGTTTGCCTTGTGTTAACTGTAGTGTAAATGTCAAAGACCATGTTAGCTGGTTGGGTGCATAGGAAGAAACAGACAGAGACTTACGCCATGTTATCCTTATCTGTGGCACAGGCACCTACTGCCTTGGTTACGTTTACAAGCAGCGCCTGGTTAAATTACACAAATTAAAAGCATGAATTACAACAGAAGCACATGCAAATATATTTTTAAAAAATGTAAAGACAAGATTACCCTTCAACTTGCCTGGTTTGTTCCAGTGAGCAGGTTGACAAGTGGCTTGATGCCTCCACACTTGCGGATGGTGGCCTTGTTAGCAGGTATCTGGGCAAATTCTCCCAAGGCTCCCACTACATTGACCAGGACTTCTTCAGGCTGATCAGTCAGCAGGCGAACCAGGGTCTCCAGGGCTTTGTATTCCTGAAACCTTCCAAGGGTGGAGAAGAGGAAGAGGGCCATGCATCATATTAGCTAATCATATTGTTTTGAATTGAAATAAGACTTTTTAAATGAGAGTCAACAGGCCTGCTAACAGCCAACTTATGGCGCACTTAAGTACAGTGGTGCTTTGAGCTAAATGCTAACATCGGCTTGCTAACATGTTCACAATCACAACGTGAACATGCCGATGTTTAGAGGGTATACTGGTTACCATATTCACAAATCTTTAGTTCTGAAGTTTAGCAAGCTAACATTTGCTAATTAGCATGAAACACAAAGTATAGCTGAGGCAGATTGGCCATTAATGCATAATTAATTCATTACTTTTGCAGGTTTTGTTCATAAACCAAAGTATTGGAAAAAATAAAATTTTGACCTAATGATGGTGCCAGATGTATCACCAAAGTTATTAAAATTCATCCTGAGGGGGGGCATGAATGCCTGAACCAAATTTCATAATCCATCTAATATTTGTTAAGAGATTTCACTCTAAACCACAATCATCAGGTAGATGTTAAGCTATTTCACTGGATAAGTGAAAACTTTGACGTCATGGTGGTGCTAGAGGATAATTCAGAAGATTACTTATGTCGTTAGGTTTTGTCCTCTGGGCACCATGAACGTCTGTACCAGATTTCATGGCAATCAGATCCAGTATAGACTAAAGTGGTGGACAGACAGACGGACAGACAGATGGACAAACAGACTGACATTAGCGAGCCATACCGCTAGCATGGCTAAAAATGTCAGCTGACTAAGTGACATGTAGCAACTACAGTGCCTTCAGCCACATGGGCACAGATCACTTAATGTAACCCAGCAGTACAGGCAGTTTTCCCACGGCTGCTCACAGATGCCCCTTGTACGTAGTTTGCATGACCAAAGCTTTGCTGTGGCTTGGAAACTCTCCCTCCCTCTTTTGCTGTGATTTTGCCTTGTTTTCCAGTGCTATAGAGTGGTAAACTATAGTAAACATTTAAAAGGGATATAACGCGGTCACAAAAAACCTCAACAAACCTCTGATGTACAGTTAAGTTCTACGACTGTTTTTATTCACAGTTACGGTTGCTGGCATCACGGTTCGTAAGCTATTGTAGATGGCCAAGGTCATTTGGTTTTGGTCAGGGTCCACTGACACACAGCCTATTCTTGCAAGTGAAAACACTGCTAATGAACAGAGGAGCTGCCAAAGTTAACTTCAGTGAAATTCACCATAAAGAAAAACAATGGTTTTCCTATGCCATCACTGAAGTGTCATCTGCAGTTGACTACAGTAGAATTATCTTGTAATCACAGACATAACTCTTGATAAATGAATGGTAAGTCATGTCTATTTTTGTTAAGCCAATCCCAACTAAAGCAATTACGTGATGGCAAGTGTAACATTACACAAAGCTGCCTGAATCAGCTTCTACTCACACACTGGGATTCACACAACTGGAAGCCTATTAAAGACTGTCAGAAGACACAGGAACCACAACGGGGCTTCTGTGCAGCAGACTTTTATGATTGATTGTCTGCCTTTTCCTTTTCTCATTCATCTGGACTAGTCACACATTTAACTAAGTGCAGAAAGCTTAAATGCTGCTTTTTATACTAACTAGGGTTTTCAGGCAAGCCAAAGAGAAAGTAAGACATTTCAGGGATACTGAGAGAAGAACCTGTAAGACATTTAGCATTGACCATGCAGAGAGAGACAGTAGCTCATTCAACTTGAAATTTAACAGACAGATAGATCTGTTTCATTTGAAATGAAACAGTAGAGCAATGAATCACTTGGGTGAGCATAGAGCTTTGTGAGGTAATGAGAAGTATCATTTGGGTAGGCAATTATGGTCTGCTCATCATAGGGCTGGAACAGAGGTAAGATGGAGGGGTAGTCAGTAATTGGAAGCGAACCCCACAATCTTGACCCCAAACATTACTGTGCTGGCAAATACAGTCCGAGACTTGGCAGTCGTGACTTTCCATTGCAAAGTTATTCCCTCAGTCTTTTGTTAAGGCTTTTTACAGCATTTTTGTGTGTCCATAACACCTCGGTATACAGGCTCAAGGGGCCACATATCAATGCATTCATAAATCTGCACAAAATAATGTTTCAGTGTTTCCAAACAGGACTTAGAAAGGCTTTTTCCTAGTACATATAACCTTGGCCCAGGTATGGACCTCTCTGTAATATTCGAAGTCCTACGAAAAACATACGCTTGTGACGATGTGGTCTTTAAACAAACACACTTAAGTTATGAATGTAATTATATTTCAGGGCATCAATCATCTCTCATTTTGATGCATCATTAATCAGGAAAATGGCTAACACATGCTGCTACTTGTCTTAAGTGGAGGTCCCTCCTCCGACCCCTATACTGTCCAGACCACGCAGAACATCAACAACATGAAAGAAAAAATCATGCTGTTTGTAATGGACTACAAGGTCTGTTTCATTTGACTATGTACTTAATGAAAGAAAAGAGGAAAAATGTACCCTCTGCCTCTCATTATTGCTGTTGCAAAATATATTCCAAAATGATTTTCATTTCAGTACACTACTCAGCCTATGATTGATTCTGAAATGAGCGCATGCCCCTAAAACCCTGTTACCATTAGCAGCCTTTCCTTTTTGACAGTAATGGCTCGGTCACTTCACTCCAAGCTTTTCCTGACCTAGACATTTTAAGTGATTCAAATAAGCCCCAGAGAGTATGAAAAAACAGATCCACTTACACATTTAAGTGTGCATTAAAAACATTTGCTCTGCATCATGCTGGTTTCCTCGTTAAGAGGTGGCCAAATTTCACCTTCATTCACACCTAACTGCCCACATCATCCAAAAAACTAAATAAAACACAACATACACAGGAAAGAAAATACAAAATGAGAACTCTATTCATATTTGGTACTCTCACTGAGATACCTTTGTGACATGTTAAATTTAGAGTGAGGGCAACCAAACTGTTTTTTAGTGTTTGTAAATGAAGTGTCACTAAATGTGGTGTACAAGTGATAAATGGCATCATTACAATTATTTCCATTATTGCTATTATCAGTAGTAGTAGAACTATTTTACATAGCAACAGTGTGACAAGTAATTACATGTGGCACAAGGCCTGTACTAGCACCAAGTGTATTAAGCTGCCACATTACTCATAGCCAGTGCGGTTAACTTGTTTTATCACCACGCCAAGCTGCAGTCAGAAGGTTTCCAAATCTGTGCCAGTTTTGCTATTTTTAAGGATGTTTTTTTGTGAAGATTGTATTAAGAATCCAGTGGATAGGTGTTTTAAAGCTTGGTTTTGTACAGCTGTTTGTGTATGGCATAAACAGTCATGCAACTTTTTTTTTAATGAATCATTTAAATAAATGTCACCAAATGACCTCATGATGTCAGTTAAGGAGGCAGTGATCTGTCCATCTTGCTATAAAAGAACGTTGTTGTCATGTTTCTGCTTCTGTAAAGGAATCCTCGCTTAACTCGATGTGGCAGCAGACAGCTCCAGTTGGGAGGACTTAACTTAGACTTTAAATGTAGGATATCATTCTGTCAGTTATGATATATGAAGTGCAGAAAGATCCACGTGAGTGCTACTGAGCCTTTTTCTTGTTATTTTTAGAATTCTACTGCAATTTGAACTATCCAGCGTTTCTGAGTCAGAGGAAAAGCATTTTCACATAATTTCACCTCAGCAAAAACTCTAAAAAACAGTCTTTATCATAAAAAATAAAACATTAATCATAAAAGACAATGTCTTATCAGTTTCTTGGCTACACTGCAGAAAAAAGATTCTGAATTAATTAATATGTTACCTAGGTATTAAATCAGTGCATGTGGGTTATAACTTATGTCCACAGCCTCACACTGAATAAGAAAATAAATACAGCTAAATCATTCTTTCAAGGGAGCAGTGGTGGAAATGTATCAAGCTGCCAGGGCACGCTCTCCGGGCATTATTTATTTTCGAGGGAAAATGACTGACCTAAAAGTCGTCTAACACTGAAGTACAAGTCAAAAACCATTCCAAAAATGTCACTGCTGAAGGAACCAGGCAAAATGACACTTAAATAAACCTCTGCCTTACATGACAAATGATTAAAGGCTCTGTCAGCCTGCGTCTTCTGACATTAAAAAAAATCACCATCACCATCTCAAGGCTGATTCTTTCAGTATGCCTACTTTGGTTTAATACTGACAGGCCTTGACTAAGACATCACTGAAATCTATAAAATCAACACATTTACTTCATCCTTTGTTAACAGTGGAAAGGAATGAATTGCAGCGGCAAACTCTCACAAAAAAAGATCAGAGCTAATAGAATCCATACAAAACTTTACATTTTGCGCAAATAATCACTCCAACTAGACACAATGGTAAAGCAAAGTGAGATATGACAACAGCATGCAAGTGGAAAAAGTGACACAACTAGCCATGAATGAATGAGAGCTCCCCATTAAGTAGCGTATGTCATGATGGCATGACGACACCAATGCACGCAAGTCGGCTGAAGCCTTTGTGTTTTGTATCCTCTGCTGCTATGACTGTTTTCATATACAGTAAGACTGCTGTTAACCACATCAGCTCAAACACATTTCCCAAAAGTTATGGGCACATGTGGATGAAATGCATAATTGCTATTAACTCCCCTCTAGAGGGAAGCTCATTAGATTGCTGTTCCTCTGTACAGCAAGTGATTTGTCAAAGTCATACTAATCTGTTACCACTAATTACAAACACATAGTCATACATCTCTGAAGATATGGCTGCAGTGTGTTGTGTATCTCTGCTATGTTAAGCTTGTGTGGGTGTTCTTGTGTGCGTTAATGAGAGGTAATAAGGTGAGACCCTGAGTCCCTGCCATACTTAGCCACATTCTCCATGCTGATGGAACACTTCCAGATGGCCCCGGTGGCGGCAGCCAGGAGCTGCTTGTTGTCCGCTTTGCTCAGCAGTGAAGCCAGTGGCTGCAGACCTTTGTATTTACGCACCAGGTCACGGGTTTGCTTGTCCTCTGCACACTGTAAAGCAAAACACAGGGTCAAGATCGAAATTAATTCCTCGTCTGGGTCTAATTAGGAAACAAAGAAGTCTAAGAAAAACTCTATATCTTTTTTTCCTCTTCTGAACATGTGTGGACTCAATGCAGAGGCAAGTAAAACAGGTACCTTAAAGATTGCACTGGCGCAGTGCATTTGTAGCTTGTCATTATCGCTGCTGAGGTTTTCAACCAAATCCTTGATCATGCCCTCAGTTTGAATGGCAATCCTGTAGCTTTCCTGTAGTGACACAAGAATTAACGGACCACATGAACATGAATTCATATATAATCACATTGCATATTAGTATGTACTATTACTTTTTATTCTCATTTGTTATATATGGCAACTATCATACTTTTATCTTTAATCTCAAACCTCAAGTATTTCAGATTTTTGTGTATTCTAGACATCTTTTATGTCATTCTCATTCTCAGAATAAGGCTGGTGTTTTTGGTTGTTTTTTTTTACTGTCTGCAAATTCCATTAGAAAACCAAAACCAACAATTTGTTAGTTCATCTCTCAATACTTTCTGACTTACTTATCCTGTCTGTGGTACATTCACCCTTGTCTGAAGATGTAAGTCTTTAGTAGCAGGGCAAAAATATGTAGTTTCATATTTTAGAAAGCCTCAGATTTCCTCGAAAAGTTGGGCGCTGTAGTTTTTAGTAAATATTGCATTTGTTGGAGACTATTTTCAGCTGCAAATTAATATATTTCAGACAGTGTATGTAGTTTGTTGACAATAGGAAAAACATAGAATGTCACTAGATTTATCCTTTCATATACTCATTGTACATTATTTAGATTATATGTTTATATTTCATTTCATTTCATCGCAGCATTTTACAACTGTCTTATAACATCAGACTTTGAGGTTTCTGGCTTGAAAACTTGTACCACATCAATTACAATATGTGTGGGCAGCCTCACCTCAGAGGCACACTCCTGCAGGGTGCCCACCACAGGGATAAGCATGTTCTCATGTGGAGACTTGAGCAGCCGTCCCAGCAGAGGGATGCCCCCAGCCTTACGGATGGCCTCCTTGTTCTTGGTACTCTTGCTGCAGCTCCAGAGTGCTAAAGCCCCACAGCGGGCCACCTCTACATCCTTCTCCTGCTTTGCAGTCAGGCTGGCTAAATTAGGGACACAGTCCAGCAGCTTTACCTGATCAGAGAGACAAGGCACACTGAATTACATGTGGATAAACAAACACTTTTTGTACATTAAAATGTGCGCAGACAAGCAGACAGACCACACGTGTTTAAGCAGAAAACCTCAATAGCAGTATGCACACATTTAAATAAACTCAGTGAACTTGACATACATTCACTCTGAAAAGTTACTGGATTGCGGTGATAATGCATGGTTCCAGATGGGAGTAGCAAGTTGTTGGCTGTGATTAAGGGTGTAATTAAAATTCTATTACCACTGGGTCTGCGAGGATGAAAAAGCCAGAGATGCTAGGAGTGGAAAACTGTCAGGATGGATGTTGATGTTAGGCCTGAAAAGCCCAGTGTGACGGTTTATGGCCATCATTCAGTGTTCTAATCCATAGTTCCTGGCTAGTGAGACTTAGCAGGCAAAGCTATACACACTGCACAGTTCAAAGGTGGTCTCGTAGCATAACGTGAAATTAATCTGCCTCCGTGAGTGACTTGCACATGAGAACATCCGATTTGGGGCTGAGGAAAATATACAAGGCACGGAGGCTTTAATCACAGGTCCCTCTGTCAACAAACATGAATGCAGGTCAGAGGATGTAGGGGACATTCTATCTGTTTTTACCCAAGCACCCGCTCTGGTGTTTCAAAGACTGGGTGATGAAAGGATGGATGGGCCACTATCTGGCAATTACATACAGTGTGAAAAGGCATGAAGGCATGGGTGATTGATTTGCTGTGCATCAAAACATAGTTCAGCAAAGGATAGACATGTGTTTTACACTTTAAACAGAAAGCAAATAGTAATGGTAATATCAGGATGTCTGTGGTTACAGTAAGTACAAAAATGCTTGTACTTAATCATAAAGAAGCTGACACAGACATAAGCAGAGAAGTCTTTTAATGGAAAATATGCCACTGTAGGACATAACATTTTGTCATTAATGCCAATACAGAAAGATCAGCCTCTTGTCTGCAGTTTTCTCTACTGCTGCACTTTCTGTTGGCAGTACAGACTTTTTGTTTATCAGTTATACATGTTTTCTGTGCTTATACTCACCAGTTTCTTGATACCGCCATATTGCCTGACAGCTCTCCTTGCTCTGCGGAACCTGGCCACGTTGGCAATGGTCTCGGCGGCTAAGGCCTTCAGGTCTTTGACTGTTGAGTCCAAAATCTTAACAATGCTCTGCAGGCCTCCCATGTCAACAATGGCCCGACGGATTTGCAAGTTGTGACTAATCCTTCTCAGGATTTTCAGAGATCCAATCTAATCATAAACCAAACATTCACAATCAGTATGATAATTTAAAAATGATAGGTTTGTTTTATGGAAACAAACCTGTAATTTCTGTGTGACTGTGCCAACATGAGGTCTCCATCTGTACTGAGAGAGTACATGAACAGCGATATCTAGTAGCCAAACATTCACCCACATTTCCACTAAAAATAGACAGGACAAAAAGCCGTAATAAAAGCAGGTTAAAAAGCACCCACACATGTCATTAGGCATACTGGAGAATAATTGCTACCCTGTGTCTTTAAAGGCACGCTCTCTACCGAGCACTAGTGTTTCTGTAACTAAAACACGGGCTGGCACATACGGCCGGCTCTGTTCATGCCTGCAGGCCATCCAGGTCCAGCTTTGGCACAGATACTCACTTTGCATTTGACTTCATCTGTATCCAGCAAGTTAATGAGGACTTCAAGGCCACCTACGTCCCGGATGGCCAGTTGGCACGTCTCCTGCATCAAATTAAAGTCCATCATGGCGCACAGAGTGAGCACAGTGGCTGTCTGGTCGCCTCCCTGAAATAATAATGCCAAACATGAATGAATCAGAATTGTAGACAAAAAGGAAGAAGGGAGGAGAAAATCAAACATTAAACAGACATTTGGAAAAAGGAGGAGGATAAAGACCTCCCTCCAATCCCCCACCTTACCTCTCCCTCTGTTGTTTTCTCCCATAATACCACTCCTGCTGGGGTTGTTTTGTTTATACCACAGCCTGGTAAGTGTTTAGCTTTGTGGTGGTAAACACTGATGGAAAGAAATGATTTACTAACAGAGCACTGTGCTCTGACTACAGTGCCAAGGCCAGAAAACATTAGGTATTGCCCCTAACATGAAAAAGAACACTATTAGCACTGATTCCCTGCAACTAATGATGAGCTAGCATTTCAAAAGCTGAATATGTTTTGACAGTTGCTATACACACACATTTTATTTTAGAGGTGCACCCCAGCGATTAGCAACTTAGTAACTACAACACTACTAAGTCAACAAGTGGTTTGAGGGGGGAAGATCTACTCTTTGGTTTAAAGTCAAGCCCTTTCGCACACATGAGGCAGGAAACTGAACTGATTAGCTTTTATTGCCACTTAACTATGATGGGTTCACTGAAAAAATAAAGAAACAATACAGAGACTTAAAATAGGGCATGTGTGGTCACATCCTGACATGTGTGGTTGGGCAGGGAACCTGACTCTATTTTACTGTTTTCGCCTAAATTTAGTGTCCAAATGCTTGTTGTCTTTTTTCATATTCTCCTCACACTGCATAAATTCACATAATGTCCTAGCTGCGGATGGATGTTGACAGCATTATTGCACTTAAAATACCAGTCTTAGGGTTGGTGCTTTGATGGTGAACATACTGTCCAGGCAGGCAGCAATGGTGTTTTTATATTACCATATTTAGTCTGTATCATGTGTAGTTGCGTAACAAACTTTGTTGACATGCAATGGTTTTGATCACGAGAGGGGGAAAAAATCAGTAGTCGGATAAAACAGAAGTTCATGGCATGAAAATACAACAGTTAGCTGCTGTAATACTAGACCTGCTACATGGCTTTGATATGTGACACTGAAACGTCCAGTCCAAAATCTCCTGGCAAGTGAACAATCAAATATTATTCCTTTTTTGCAGTGGTTTAAATGTGCCACAGATAGAATTCTCATTTGGTGGATTCAAGGCCGCCTACACCGTTCCAAGCTTCATGAGATTTTATTAGTTGCACACTTAGCAAACAATTTGAGACTTTAGGACTGTCCTAAATAGATTATTTCAACCAAACATAAGAATGTAACATGCCCTGCTATCAGCTACCCATATAAGTAGAAAATAGCCCATCACTATATAGAAGGCTAGGGGAGTAATCTGTTTCATGCAGCTGTTGAAGGGGCCAGCTCATCAGTGTAGGCCTATACCACCGTCTCAAGTGGTGTTTGATCATATCTCCCTCACAAAGCAGCGCTCTGACACAGCAGGATAACGGGCACATGTGTTCTCCATATCATGACGCTAGCTTAAATGTGAACCATTTGCCCATTAACAGCAGTGGATCTACTGCTTCCTTTGTCTCCTCCATTCTCACTCTTCAAAGGATTCGGCAGGCTAGGTTCGTACCTTGTAAAAACAACAAAAAAAAGCTATGTTTAGGAGTGATAGCTGGGAGAACAGAAAACAGATCATATGCTTTCATTTTTGTTAGCTTTGGTCTTGAAGTACTGCTCAACATTCTTTAAAACATTGACAACATCTGACAATCTTTTATGGTGGGAGATCTTTGACTCTCTAGGAGCATGATAGAGGCAGATGCTCAAAGGGGAACGAATTCAACCACTTTTTGACCCCTGAGCAAATTTAAAAAGTAGTTTAATATCTGTGAACTGTCTTGGCGGGAATATATTAATGTGGTACATAGATGCCATGACCTGCTGGCCTGGTATTTCAGCCATCAATAACAATATTAAGTAAACTTTCTTCTTAAATACAGGCTTTAAAGAAACATAGTGATATGTTTCATTTAGTCCTTTTAAAAACCAAATGAAATCTTTACAGGTCTGCTTCTTAAACCAGAGCGAGCCTCACCCAGTCAAGACATTTGCTACTGCTAACTACACCGATGAATGTCTTCGTAAATTTCACTCAATGGAAAATAAGAGTCTCTACAGCCATGCTAGCGGTTATGTGAGACTGTTCTTTTGGCACAGCAGTGCTCTTTAGTAAGCTTGCATGGTTACACTGACAAAGCTAACTCGCTGATTTTTAGCATACATTGTTTACCATGAATTTCATTGTAGTTTAGCATGTTAGCATGCTGACATTTACTAATTAGCACAAAAACAAAGTACACTTTAGGCTGATGAATGTCATTAGTTTTGCAGATATTTGGTCATAAACCAAAGTACTAGACAAATTTCATTATCTATCAATCAAATAGTTAAGACATTTCACTCAAAACCGCAAATGTGAATTTCATGGTGGCGCTAGAGGAAAAGTCAGGGGATGACCAAAGTCATAAGGCTTCATTGGCTAGGGACCATAAATGCCTGTTCAAAATTTCATGGTAACACATCCAATAGTTATCCAATATTTCAGTCTGGACCGACTGACCAACTAACAGGCATTGCCAAAATTGGCTAAAATACATTTAAATTATATTACAAATCACTAAATGAAAAAAAGAAGTGACGTAGGATTTGTAAGACTTCTGAGGACTTTGTGAGTGTACTCTCAGACCAGATTATATAAATAAAATATCTCTAAATTGCAATACATATTCAACAATATCTATACATTAACAGATCCGATTATGATAATTTACAGGAGTTACCACTCTGACATTAGTACTATGCTATTTAAGTAGATAATTATCATTAATCAGCAGTTTAATGGCAGTTCATCTAGTAGTGATTAAAGACAGTCGTATAAATGACTTATCCCCTTGTCTCATGGAATTGCATAATCAAATTGGATTTAGAAGAATCAAATTCCATTCATGAGGTGAACTTGACATCAGCCACTTAAAGATGCTTTACACATTTTGTGTCTTCCTGTACTGCAGGTGTCTCAGCCTGAGCTACTAAATGGCTGAAGCCTTCACACTACTGAATGGAGGTCTTATTCTTGTCTGGTTCCTCTGGAGCAGCAGACTGGATTCTGCAGACACAGACTGCCCTGCCTGAGCCACTCCAAGACTATAAATCACAGCACTAAGTACGCTGGAGAAGGGATGGGGTTAACAGGGCTGTCAGTGATACCCTGTTGACCTCGAGCCCTTTTCTTAATGGTGTTTTGTTGTGTGTAAGTGTGTGTGTGTGGGTTGTGTCATGCCAGCAGGAATGAAGGTAGATATTGAGTATAAGTACTCACATCTATGTGTATGCCTGTAATGTTGGATTGCTGACAGGTGGACTCGGGCCACTGCCAGTGCTTCATAGAGCTTAGTGTAAGAGAGAAGTACCGGGTCTTGGCAGAGGTTGAGCCATAGAGGATGCATGAGGTTTCATACTTCTCTGTAGTCTACAGCAGACCCAGGGAAGGCTCCTAATGACAAGAACAAACCCAATCTCCCGCTCTATTATGGGAAAGGTACTGTAAAAGGACAGAATGAATGATTGCTGGTTGTTTCTTGCTTCATATTTGACATAAGATCTCCTTTAACATAAAACTTGATCACTTAATAGGTCTTTCTGTCTTAAAATGAGCACATTGCACGCTGAGCAAATGTCTAGTCAGGTCTTTGAGTTGAAAAGTTGCTTAACTTATGAAAATGAAATGATGCAATCATTCTCGTAAGAAAATTCTCGAGATTAGACATGTTGTAAATGCATTACAGGCACTAAACATTTTATGTCTTAATTGAGTGTTATGGTTATTAAAAAAGCATTAAAAACTACTTAGAAAATAATTAGCTACAAATTCACTTCTGCTGAGAAAAGTAGCTGATACTGGCTCCTGTACACTGGAGACAGGATTAGTTTAAGTGTAGAAATTAATAGAATGGCTCTCATGAGAGAAGATCAGAGCAGTAGTACTGTGACTCCCCAGCAGAGGGGGAGCAACCTTAATGAGGTCTGAACACAAAACCATGTGTAAAGGACCCAGTTTGGCTTGTTAATCTACGGGATTTTAAGGTGAACCTACAGGAATAAAAACACAATTTTAAAGCTAATGAGAAATCTTGAACTAATAGTGGAACCTTTACAAAGCTGTCTGATTAACTATGTTTTTGTTGTGACTGTTCAAAAAAAAACTATAAAAAAAATCCAAATTATGAAAATGTTTGCAACACACAAGATTGAAATGTTTATCTGTTAACTATTAACATATTGTTTATCAGACACAATATTTATATCTGTGAAAATATGAAAACAGTTTCATGTTTAGAGAGCCACAGGCCAACCTAACTGAGAGCAGCTGGTGAATTTTGTCTGTATTTAAACACAGACAAAATACTCTAATTATATTTTTGGCTCAGTTGCTAAACTTACCATATGAGTTTTTAGATGTGACAAGCAGAACAACCCTTTATTGATCTGTTTTGCAATAGTCTCTTTAGCAAAATTGTTGTCTTGTTTCCCTAATTTACTGAAGGCCTTTTATGCTATACATATACCTATATATGTACAGCTAACAACCTATAAACATATATGCTTAAATATAAAGTATGATCAAATGTTTGCTTATACTGTGGCACTGATGCATTACAGACTGGAATAGGGACGATGAATTATGTTAATACATGGGTTCCATGTCAGCAAGTTGACATCTTCTACATACAGCCCACTGACAAAAACACAAACACATATATACATGTACGTGCTTGACACAGACTTCAACCGCAAGCCTGATTATGAGGAAGCCCATGTAACCATTTTACAAGCACAGATCTCCAGTCATTCAGGTATAAAAACAAACACATCGGAACCCTAGGCAAATATTCCTACAGAAATATCATTAAAACACAAAACAGAACATCCATGTGTCGCTTTATGAACGTGTTAAACTTCCTAGAGTACAAACGGCTGTCTATAGTGCTGGGGAAAAGGGGAAAAAAAGATCTCCTCCTAAAATAAAACAGATATTTAACTTGGCTCATGGTAAGTTTCAGCGTCTGATGGTAATGATATTATAAAATGACTACTGGACAAACCCCATAAATAACTGTGCTGTGTGGTTTCCAGACAGATAGAAAGCTGGGACATGTTGGTTACTGCAGCGCTGCATCTTGTTGAAGCAGGAACACACACACAAACCCTAAAGCTCACGCCACAATCCCACTGAAAAGTATAAAATATACAAACCAGTGAGGTTTTTTTATCTGAATTTGCCCCTTTCATATCGTTTACATCTTCTTTTTTCCTTTCTGGAAAGGAGTAGCAGCCTGCTTTTAGAGTGGGAATTTCCTTCCATTATATTCTATTTTGCTCAGCTAAAAATATCTTCCAGAAGTTGAACTTTACAGCAGTGTTTTCTATAAAAGATTTACTCAGTTGCACTGTGAGTGATCTTATTTAGCACCAAGCCACAGAAATCAGCACACAAATGTGTTGGTAATATTAACTAAAAAAAGGTGTATATAATAAAAATGTAGACTGTTGTTACACATTCAAATGACATTAACTATTTCATTTTCTTTCAATTGGAGCAGTATTTGTGCTATTTTTATCGCTGAATAGTGAGGTCCAGGTTTGCATCATGCAACAAAACACACTCCTGTCAAAATTAAGTAAATGTAGTCTGTTTTAATATCATCTGTCCACATGATATTCTCCAGATAAATAGATAATAGGGTCCACTGAGTGAGGCGGGGGAATCTCGAAGTCAAGTGGTCGGAGGTATTCCCAGCCAGTCTGGGTCATTGGCGTTTCTGTCCTCTTTTCTTTTCCCTCCATGTTTTGACACATTAATATTCACCATATGCCCTGTCAGACCTATCACAGGCGCGCTTCATTTTTATGCTTCTGCGGTGTGGGCAAACAGTGCGTACAGC
The DNA here is from genome assembly GCF_910596095.1 of Thunnus maccoyii. NCBI lineage: Eukaryota > Metazoa > Chordata > Actinopteri > Scombriformes > Scombridae > Thunnus > Thunnus maccoyii. The sequence goes on from NC_056553.1 coordinate 21,578,591, forward strand.
TGCTGCCATCAGACAGCTCTTTCCCCTCTGCCTTGGCTCACATGTGCAACCAAACAGGCCTGTGTCAGAAACCAGGAATCCACGAGCCGAGCCAACCACTTCAATAAGCATCTTCCTACAAAGTGCCGCTTTAAATGGAAGCAACTTATACTTTATTTCATCTGACATCCTCTCTTTCACTGATTGGCACCTTGATATGACTGAGGCAAAACAGACAGGTGGGATTATGTGATAGGATATTTACTTTTCACAATCCTAACTGTCCTCAGTTCTACTGCACACCCATGACTAAATATTTTTCACGCACAGAGGTTTTTGAAATTTGAATACTGACTCAGGTCAGCATCAAAATTCTTGTACAGATGACAGGAAAAGAGCATGAACTTTACTGTTTCCTGTCAGTTGTGGCCTGCGTTCTCCTGCACTATTACGGCTCTCTGTACAAATCGCTATTTTGGGTCGAAATCCATCAGAGGGAGGAAACAGCGGTGTGCAGGGTAATGTTCCCGTACCTTGAGGTACTTGACCAGTTTCTGGATCTGCCAGTACTCAGAAGGCAGGTCTGTGTTACTCTCTGGACGGCGCTCTGGCTGCTCCTCTTCCTCCTCACTCTCAGATGAACTCTCACTGAAAACGTCCACTGGCATGCTTCCTGCTGGGGTCTTACTGAACAAGAAAAAGAGCAGATAACAGTGCACTCTTGACTGCAGATAACAAACTACAAGGGTGTGGGATAGTGTAACAACTAGACAATACACAGCCAGACAAAGGGATGGAATATACAGTAATATCATGAAATCTCTTTTCCTGTGTTTTAAATGGAAAAACAGCTTGCTCATCCCACACAAGGAGACCCATTAAGGATTTTGAAATTTAAGTGTCAAGTTTGAACTTCCTCAGAGTCTAAGCAGCAGGAAAATAAAGATTGGAATAATGTCATGACAGGACTGGAGTCGTCATCATATAGAGAGCAAAGGCTCTTGCTCGGTCATAGATGCAAACAGAAATGCAGATGGCTTTTTAAAGTTGCTCGGGCCACTTGGATAACTGTATCATGAAACCCGGGCGCTGTGGAGCAATGAAATTTGGTACACATTCAAATGAGGCCGCTGAGAGACAGTTCCCTTGTACATACAAATAGCATTTCCAGGGGAGCCCATTATCAGAGGAAGGCAACCAATATGAGGGAGCGTTTTCTAGGAAGCGCCATGATAAACACTGAACAAGAAACAAGACCTTCATGAAGCTGCCAGGCCAACACATTGTCTTGGGTGGTGTGCAATCATGACTGTGAATGAGTGAATGCACCCTCGGGTCTTTATTGAACCAACTGACGAGCAGCAAAGAATGCTATCAGTGGTCAGTGGTTAGAATCAAATGCGTCAATTTATTGCGCTAGCAGTCTGTATACATTGGCAGAAGCACGTAAGGAGACAAATGAGGAGCTGTAGCTGCCAGGAGCCGGGGGTAGAGAGATTTTACATAGGATCTTGTTCTGCACAATAGCTGATATATCTGCAGGTTCCATACAAATATCATCACTTGTAAAGGAGCATTTTAGCTCTTCTTTATAGAGCCTAAATCCTGCGTAAGTAACTCCACCTGCAGAAAAAGAAGTAGTCCTTACAGATTCTGACAAAGGAGAACTAATTCAGGACACTTACATTTTCTGGGAGGACAGACGTCCAGGTAAAGAGGACACGGAGAAATCTGCTTTCATCTTGCTCTTGGCTCCCGGTCCCAGCTTTTTCTTCTGTATTTCACCAGACTTCTCCTCTCCAGAACTCTTACTGGGTTTCTTTTCCTCTGCTTTACTATAATGATATAAAATAAGAGTCATTATGCCCGCTTCTATTTTGAAAATGGTTATTTTTCTAACATAATCATTATTTAACAACTTGAGACAAGGGTTCAGCAGGCCCCTTTTTTTTTTTTTTTTTTTTTTAGCAATTTAAAGGCTTTTATCGTGAGCCAGTTTCTCCTCAAATGGGTACAGTTATCACAAGGTACAGCTGCAACAGCTCAGCCCTTGCAAGATCTATTTATCAATCAAAGACCATATGTGATAGATTTTTTAGGGATTTTTCTAAGACTTTTCCCAAGATTTCTGTCTGTAATTGAGCAGAAAGGGTTTCCACACTGTGAACGCATTTATTAACTTCATCATTTTGTAATCAGGAATATTTGCACTTGCCCTAAAATTTATAAACCATATAACCATCTCTGTATAATGTGTGACTGCTGGCAGACGCACAGAGCACATGTGGTGAAGGCGTGACTCTGGGATCACTGTCATCTAAAAGCTCATCTCTTCAACAAGAAGGATTCCCAAATTATCACATACCCACATGGAGACATGAGACTGAGATCCTTCCATCTCGGACATGGTTCATATTTCTTCTCGCCGCCTGCCTTGTTCAGTGTATGCTGTTGTCTCGGCTTCTCATGCACATTCTTTTCCTGTTGCTCGTAAGACCTCTGGGGTTGGCCTTGTTCCTCAGCATCAACCGATTCCACATGCTGGATCTTTTGTGTTGATGGAAGTTCTTGAACTGCAAAATCCTGTTGGTAAGAGGAAAAAGACAGAGGCTGGAGAGTGGGGAAAAAGGTCACCAAAATGCTAGTGGTGAGATATATAATAAATTTCGTTTGTAAAATCACATGTAATGGGGTTGTAAACCTCCCTGAATGATGCTTATTAAAACAAAATAGTCATTCTCATGTTCACTTCTGCTTCTTGTGAAGCTTTGCACCATATTTTCCAACCGACATCTAACATAATGGCTTTAGTTCATCTAATCGCATTACTTATTAATGTCTGACTAGGTTCTGGCCATTTTACTCCAAGAAGAGACATAAAAAAACTACAGAACAGTATGAGTGACATATAAAAAACATAAAATTCACATAAGGCACTTCAAAACAATATGCAGGCCTGCATAACAATTCAGTCATTATTTAGCCATTGGAATAAAATAACACATTTCCAAAGTTTTACACAGAAGAGGTCCCCCTCTGTTAATTGGCTGAACAATATCAAAAAGTTTATTGTTTCTGTACATTCCTCCACCTAAAGCCTTGCAGCTTGGCACAGACAAAGTAACGCCTTTGTGTCACTGTTATTCAGTTATGATTTTTTTTTAAGTTTTGAAGGTCTTTATACCAAACTTTACTACCTATATATGAATGCCAGTAAGACACATATGAATGGTTTGCAGGCAGTAGAGTTTTTAATCACAGACACCTGCTTTGCAGAAATAGCTCAGACTGTCATTGGTTGTTAGGGTCTCAGCATTTTTAAGGGCAGGGAAAAAGAATTAGGATGTATTTCTATGGGTTGTGTTCACGCACAAGCTGGAGCCAAGCATGCCCAATCACTTTTCCAAAGACTTGTTTTTCATAAAACACAAAGTGACCTGCTATTGGAAACATACAAGTCAATCCACCGAACCACAGACCCACAGTCTGACTTTATTAGGCTAACCAACCTTCTTTAATTCTATTATATGTGAAATGGACAAAGTCCATGTGCTAACGCAGAAGGGAACACAAATTCTTTGACATGCCACAGTAAATAGACCCACTACATGTGCCATTCTGCATATGAAAAAACTATAGGCTTTGAGACAAATGCTGTGACGCCTGCAGTCCTAAACTCAGAAAACATTTTTACAGCAGGTGACAATCATTAGCATTTTTCATATTTCTCCATTTGTCTTTTTTCCAAACCTGCATTTCGATTCTCAAACGTAAAACTACAACTATTTACATATGTTTGGGGTAGACTTGAATCTAATTACTTGATCCATACTGATGGAAAATCAGCAGGGCAGCAAATCTGAAGCCAGTGGCTATAAAACATCTGTCAATGGCAAGATTCATTTACTACTGACTGATTATGACAGTGAAGCAGTCTGTATTAATTTCAGGATGTGAAAAACGAAAACAAATTTACAACCGACAGAGTTTTTGCTTTTCAGTGAGCGTCTTGTGCATGCAAATACACAGCATGTCCAATTTCCAATCACGCTGTGATGTCAAAATGAATCCACAACACTGAACAGAGAAGGCGAGTCTGCTTCCTCCCTGTGTTGCAGCCCTCGTCTCCTTTGGCTGCCTCTGCTCATTTGATTGAGGCTGTCTAATCTAATAGAACTGTTAAAAAAGATCTGCTTCCTCACATTGGAAACAAGCAGATATGTTTGGAGATTAGGTGTTGTTATCTTTGGCTATCACCTTCCAAGTTTGGGCTCTCCATGTTGCAATCAGGGAACTGAGCCGCAGCTATGCGAGATTGTGTTTCTGACAGACACACTGCTGCTATTACTCTTTCAAATTAAACTCGGAATGGATCATGTCCACAAGAAGGACTGCAATTACTTAATATCTTAGATGTAGGATGCCTGTTGCACCATTTGATTGCTGTCGTCAGCAATCAATCAAATGAGTTTCAAAGCAGTGCATTTTTAAGTTGACCCTATCATATGAAGGTGATTAGCTCATGTTGAGGCAGAGAAAATATTCAGCGGTAAGAGTGAAACAAAAGTTACAGGACAGTATAAGAATCCAGGAGAAAAAGACCTTGACAATGATTTGTGCCTCCGCAAACTCGTTCACAGCCATTTTTACTGCGGCTGTCCATCATTTTTAGATTGTTCAGACTCAAGGCATCACTCTTCACACAGGACTCATAAAACATAAAAGCCTGAATATCTTTTTTTACATGGTTCAGCCTGGCACTACTCATTGGTTTATTGAAGTTTTCACTAAACCCAGCCCAGCTTACTATGGCACCTTTAGATATATTGCCCACTAAGAAGTAATGCTGCAATATAAGAGAAGCGCTATTCCACACTATATAGTCCAAGTATAATGTTATTTTAACATGGACACTACCTTTTTTGTGCCATTATGGGAATTTTGAGTACTATTCAGAGTATAAATTTGCACACTAAGAATTCAGGGCTCAAATAAATGGTGGAGAGTAAATACAGTGCGCTACAGCTACAGGGAGTGATTTTTAAGGGTTTACAGCTAGCAGTGCTTTGAGCTAAATGCTAATGCCTTCATGCTAACAAGCTTCCGATGACAATGATAACATGCTGATGTTTAGCAGGTACAATGTTAACCATGTTCACCATCTTTGCAAACTAATATTTACTAATTCGTACAAAGAACAACTGGGGCTGATGGAAATGTCATTAGCTTTGCAAATATTGGAAAAATAAAGATTTCGACCTGATGGTGGCGCTAGACAGAAAAGTTAAGGGTTCACTGAAGTTGTTACAATGCATCCTGAGGGGGATGTGAATATCTGAACCAAATTTCATGGCAATCTGTCCAAAAGTTGTTGAGACATTTCAGTGAAAAACACAAACGTCAACCTCATGGTTGTGTGAGAGGAAAAGTCAGGGAATCGCCAAAGTCAGTAGGATTCATGGATATCTGTATAAGAATTTTATGGTAATCCATCCAGTAGTTGTTGGACCAACGTGGTGGATAAAAAAAAAGGCTCAGCATTAATGGCTGTTAAAGACAACTTATAGCAGTCAGTGTATGGCAGTGACTGTGTCTATGAATAAATCCTAGCATGGAAAATCTCTTTGGACAATTCAAAAAGCATTTTTGTTTGTTGAAATATTTCTGTTGTCTTTTGTCCCAAAGGCACTTCACTTGCAGAATAGTTTAGTGAAATCATCTGGCCTCACAGAAGTAAAATACTTTTGAAAAATCATTTGGGCAAAATACATTTCCATGTCAATCCTAGTTTACATCTGTTAATTCTATTACTTACACAGATGTACTTTTGATTCTTTCTTTGAGAGCAAGATTTGGGCAAATGATAATACTCTTTACATTTTGTTTGGCGAAGAATGACATCTTAATAAATCCCCCCCCCCCCCCAAAAAAAAGAAACTTAACTTAATATTTTCTCTAAAAGTTTGTTCTGATTGTCTTTCCATCTTTTAAGAAAAACAACAGACCACCACACAGAGCAGGCAGTGAACACCGTATGATCTAAAAGACTCTGATGAGCTTGTGATGATGCCACATTTTCCAACAAACACAAGTGCAAGTGAGAAAAGATCATATTCTTAAATGATTAACAGGTTTTTGGGTGCAGCTGGAATCTATTATTGAGGCAATTTGTTATATCGTCAAATTACTAAAGCAGGAAATAGCACTACTGAATAAATCATGCGTATTTCAACGTCTGGAAATGAGCATGTATGTCTGTGTGAGAGTGTCTGTGTGTGTGTGCGCATGTGTGTTTGTGTGTGTGGAGGGGGGAGGGTGGAGATGAGTATGATGAGGCTGGGCTGTTTTGATGTTGGAACACAGAAGAGGTTGATTCAAAAATTTTTCAACACAGTGACAACCAGACACTAGCTCACTAGCGTTCAACAGCACAGACACTGATTACACAATCCAAACTCTGTTTACACATGAGTCACACAGCATCAGTGATCAAATCAGCAGTTTAAAGAGAAGGACCTTGTTCACTGGACAAAGGGGCGTTTCAACACCCCCACATCTTTGCTTGGAGAGCTATAATTCAAGGCTACAAAAAAAGAGCTAAAAATGTGCATCTGCCTGTATTCCACTGTACCTCTTTGTTTATGTTCTCAGCAAAATGTGGAGATCTGCTCTTCAGAAGTGTTACCAGGTCTGGGTACGTATCACTTGTTCGCTCGTAGGCATTCTCGTCCCCCTCCTGTTTTATACCCTGTGAAAACAGAGTGAAAAACAGCTTCATTAATTCTAAAAACCACAATTATAATGTCACCCACATGTCAGCTGAAACAGCTGAGGTTAGAGAGCTCAGAGTATCTCCAGGCAGCCTCAGAAGGGGAAGTGTAAAACCATGTAAACCACTAAATTAGGTTTAAGACACTAGTGCTCTTTGAGGTTTCATTTGCATCAATGTCACCCATTTGGTTTTAGGTTGTAGTTTTTTTTTCACCTTGGCCGAACCATTTCCAGGTGAAGAAACAGAGACAGGAAACCTATGGCTTGTCAGCAAAGTCATTGAAGGAGTGAAAGGTGCTGCAGCATGCAAAATCCTCTCAGAAATGATTGCAAACACATTCAGACAGATTCCTGACAACTGGCAAGTATTTGGATGCTCTTTATAAATTAGTACACTTCAGGATTTTTTGCAGGGACACTTAAGGGCCCAGGTAAATTTGGGGTATATCTACATAATGTACATAATTGTTAGTAAAAGAGTTATAGTTTGAGTTTTGCCACCTCATCATAATTGAAATATAGGCCTAGGCTGTGCTATTACTGAGGTCAAAGTTGTCATAAAGTCATGGTCTACACACTAAAATAAAGAATGACAGCTGCTTAAAATTCCCAGGACTTATGTCAGGACTGTGTTTACATTTCACAAATCACAGACTGTACCCTTCATTTCATGTACTTCTTCTCACACAGACTCAACATTAAACTGACTGCTGCAGCTGATGCAGTCCACAGCGCTTTATCTTTGTAGTCTTACCCCGTTGAGAAACACTCCAGCACTGCTGCAGGTGATATAGAGGGTCTCAGTGTCGCAGGGGTCAATCACAAGGTAACAAATATCACCGTGTACCTGTCTCCACAGAGGGGCGCGACAGCCATTTGAAAATTCATAATCTAAAAGAAAAGAGAAAAAAAATTGGCACCTAGGCACCTAATTCTATAATATGTAGTGCAGTCTGATACTGGGTCACAACAGGTTTGTACTCGCAGGAAGAGGGAAACAGAGGGAATCGGTGGAGAAAAGGAGGAATCATCACAAGCGCTTGGGATGCTAATGACATGAGGCCAGAGTGAAGACATAGTTTCACTTGCAATAATAAAATAAATCATCCACAAAAAAGACACACTGGCATATTTTAAAACTGGTTTAGAAAATATTTTCATCAAGAGTGTCAATTCAACTTTACAAAAAGGGGACACTTTTTTTCAGATTGCATTCATCACTTGATGTGCACATGCTGCAGTGTATGAACACTTTGTTATGGCATGATAAATCCGCTGCAATGAAGCAGAAAAACATGTAGTGACTAATGACTTGGTAAACTGGAATCTGACAGATATAATGACTTCCATGTCTTTTGTGGCGGCAGAACACAGTCTTTTTATGCTTTGGAATATCCAGCATTAGTGTTAATAGCAATTGCTTTTCTTGCGACCCAGTGAAATGTGGAGATAATTCAAACCTGATGTGTATCGAACCAACTTCAACACCCTCTTTTCTCCCTCACTGCAGAACCGTTTCAACAACTCCACTTCATTCTTCACTGCGGTGGGGTCGAGCCCGGCTTGTCTGTAATGAAAATGGAGAAAAACAAAACAAAACAAACATCCAATTCATCTCATTCATCCACGGTTCCTTTTCTAAACTTGCTGCCTATTCTAATCAGAAACAACCGCATGTCGCAGCAAATATGGTTAGATCTGAGAGAAAGAGGATAGCTGTGGAAGATAAATAGATCATTTGATTGAATGCTGAGAGAAGGAGATAAAAGAGAAGCACCCACTCTGATATCTCTTTGAGAAGCTCTTTGAGGAGCTGCTTGTCCATATCATAGAGCAGGTGGAACAGCTTGACCTTGACCTCCCAGTCCTCGCCTCGATCTTCCTCTTTGTCTACCAGACGCAGCAAATCAGAATGTGGGTCTTCTCCCTCTAGGATGGTGGCGAAGCTGGGACCAAGAATCTTAACCACAGGTTCTCTATTTTCTGAATGGTAAAATAAGTTATCCTTAACAATTATTTGGGTTAGGATGCTTTTCGCAGTGTTTCTGAAAATGTGAGATGTGGTTCAAAATGTCAAAGTGGGTTCCTGCATGATAAGAGCACAAGTCTAGCTCCTAGAGAAAGGCTGGGTCAAGTTTAAGTGGATAATTTTAAACAGTAGAGCAGGCCTCTATGTGCGGTATTTTTTTTCCCACATGCATTTCTTTTCACGAATTAAGCTAACATTCTGCGCTTAAAAAAAAAAGTCCACTGGCAATGAAAATGGGTTTTACCATATTCATCATGTATTCCTCTGTCAGACAATATTACCTTATCTCTTTTTGGCAGTGGTCCTAAAGTAAATACATTTCTGTAAAGAATTACCAATGGCAGCATAATTGGATGGTTGTAGAGAATAACAAGGAGGACAAACAAATTAAGTCTGTGGGTTATGGAGGAATGCTGGTGGCTGGACTACTTGGGATGCAAATGGGATTCAAATCTCATCCTGTGGTCATCGCACTTACCTTCAAGACATGCTCGAACCTCCTCCAGCTTCTTATCACTTGCCAGATGAACTAGTTTAGAGAGCTGGCTGAAGCTGCGCACATAAACAGCAGGAGGGGAGAGCTGCAACAACGGATGCCCTTCGCTGTCTTTCTCATGGGAGTATACATCTGAGTCACTGTGGAGAAAAGAAACCAAAAAAGCAGTAATACCATTAATGTTTTATCTTTATTGTTGTTTGTTTAATGTATTAGATTAAAAATTACAACAAACTTAAAGGTTATCATAGTCTGTACTTTTGTTTTTGTACTTCTCTGCCTCTCAGCTCCGAGATAGAAAGCTAGCTACACGCTGAAAGTAGACCATATCTTCTGATGAAATAAAAAGGAATGTTCTCAGTCTTACTGAGGCTGAAAAACAAATTAATTATAGCCCACTGCTTTCAGTATAACCTAGGTAAAATACATTTGGACACCATGGTGACAGCATATCCTGCACAGACACGTAATACTGAAAGCAGTGGCCAGCCAGCTGCCTGCCTCATGATTAGACCAACCTGAAGTCATAGTCTGTTTTGAAATCAGATGCCACTAAAGTGGTACTCCACTGTAGCGGCTCCTTAAACACATGCTCTGCCTCCTGTGAGTGTTGGGAGCTGAACTGCTCCACAAAGCGCAGGATTTCTTTCAACAAGGACTCATTCATTGGCGTGAACTCCAGTTTGCCAGTACCAGAGCTGGCCGTGGTCCACTGGGCTGCCCTGGTCAGTGATACCCCCATTGCATCGGCTGGGATATTCTGAAACAAAACATTAAAAATAACACTATCTTAAACAGTGTGTGGCTCATAAGGGCTCAGCATCATTTATTCTCATTCACATTTAATCAACTTTGATCTTACGGCCTCATGTAGAGATATTAAGAAAATGTCACGTGAGATTTCTATGACATTTGTTTGATATGTTTAAGAGCTGAAACAACAGAAAATTAATCAGTGACAATTTTGATAATGTACTATTTTCATTTTCAAAGCTTGAATGCCAAAAAAGTCTCTAAATTATAAGGATTTGCTGCTTTTCTTCCTCTAATGTGATAGCAAACTGAAAATCTTAAGGTTTCAGAGTAATGGTCAGACAAAACAAGTCATTTGAAGGTGTCACCTTGGGCTTTTTTGTGAATTGTGATACACATTTTCTCACTTTTCTCAGACACTGTATAGCTCAAATGATTAAATGAGAAAATAATCTGCAGATTAACTGATAATTAAAATAATGGCTTGTTGCAGCCCTAATATGTTTCCAATCCAAATTAAACCAATTAGGCTGAACGTGTGTTGAATTTATACTTAATTCATTAAGAGCTTACTCCATTTATTTGAAAATATAACACCAAAGTATGTAACTCTCATTACTCTCTAAATGCTGCTGAGGTCAGGAAAAGTTAGGGACTTTCAAACTGGGTCAAAAGGCCAGAAAACGCTGAAAAACGATAGTGCTAAATCCTCAGCTCTCTTCACCTGACTCCAGCAAATTCATACAAAACTAATCAGCCCATCTTTTTTTAGCTTTAAGTAACTTTTTTCAGACGACAGACCATACTGGAGACATACCTTTCTCATATATGGTGCCCTGCATTAAAGCGTGAATATAACGTTAATGTAAAGCCCCATAAGGACATGTTGTGTTTATGGTGCAATATGTTATTTAGAAAATTTAAAAAATTTACAGGGACATGCTGTTTGTCAAGTTTTCTTCACGTTAAAATGTTTCGACGTTTTGTCAGAACAGTGACTAACTGCTGTACTAACTAATAACCGACTGCTAACAACGCTCACTAGTCCCGTTAATTTACCAACGCTGCTTTTTTTTTTAGCTGACTTTAGCATAGCTACAATCATGTTAAGCTTTTCTCCGTCAATAAAACACACATTACATGTTTCAGCCATGGTTTGTTACGTCTACATATGTACTTAAAGAGCAAACTTACCGTGTATTTCAAGTTGCTTCTCTATTTCTAAACTTTAGCCATCAATGGTATCCATGGAAACAACACGCTCCCTCTACAAGGAATAACCGCCCCCCTTGGTTGCTATGATACAGCCAAACACAACGGAACGCGACTTAGGTCAAAAATCACCAAACCCAAACCTTGAAATAACAAATAACAACCGCATAACTCACGTTGTGAGAGGGACTCTGTGGTACACAAACTGCAGCTGCGCTGCTATTAATCTAAAATCAATTTTATATTTTCTTGGCATAACAGCGTATTGATTCAAATATCTGAATGTTTTATTTATCCATTTGTCACATGAATGAAAAGAGTAACGCCTGCTCACTGGTTCCAAACCACAAATATATCTAAATAAATATTTGATCCAAGTTGGATCTTCATTGGGTCTCAAAAGAAAGAAAAAACTCTTTAATTTAAAAACCAGCAATTGCAATTACCTGTGTCAAGTGAAACTTTGGATTTGGTATTGTGATTTACAGAGGTCAGAGAATCTTAAATGTCAAGTCAAATGTTGTCTTAACAATAAAATGACTGTATGCTTTCCTTTTACAGTGTCCACATGACCACATATTTAAGAGCCTATTTCCTCTGTCACTACTGGTTTGGCACTGTCCCTGGAGACAAACACTGGGTAGTGAATGCAGTCTATTTGAGTGAATATATATATGTTTAGACAGGGCAAATAAGTTCACTCAGCTTAAAATTAATAAGCCTGACACCAATCAATACAGGTACAGGTATGGTAACTAAAGGAAAATGACTGGTAAGGACATTCTACATTTTTTTTTATATGAACAGCCTTCTGTTCTCTCTGTGTGTTTTTTCCACAGCAATTTAAGGTGATTGAGGACAGTCAGCCTAACATAGTGACATATAATAAGCATGATTTACAAGTAAGACAAAGGCAACACTTAGGAAAATGCTTTTGAAAATGCTTTCAATCTCCTGACTTTGTTTTTGTACACACTGAAACCGCACTTAAAAGGGATGAGATATGAGACAAAGTAGATGTCTAACAGAAATAAATCTTCACCCATTTCAGGCCCCACAGTATGGTAGACAGCTTGCATGAGTTCAAGCATTCTCCAAGTCACGTGATTCATAAATGGGGTGCAGACATGTCCATGTGATCTATGTGATTAAACCCCTTCCCTTTTAAAAAAAATAATTTGTGACCTTATTGTTTGGCAGCTGACCCCTATTATGTCCAATTGCTGACTGAGAGCAGAAGTATCTCATGGATGATGAAACCGCTGATTTCCTCTGGAACTTGCCTTGCTTGGCACACTGTCTGCCAGGAGCGCCAATGGCACTGAGACCTATCGCTTTCAGCCTGGCGTGCACGGCGGCACAGCAGGTGGAACTACTTTGTCTCCTAAACTGTTAGGGTAAGTTGGACTGAGCCTGCATGTAAATCAATCACCAGGGATCCCCGGGGGGAGGAGAAGTAGTAGCTCATCTCTAGTATCAAGAGAGATCATTCTGGATGTTGTTGTTGTTAGAGGAGCAGATTTATGAGTTTGCCTCCCCCTCCAGGTATTTTATTTGGAACAAGGGAAAAGCTGTCTAAATTAAGAAGCACTGAGAATCTGCGATGGGTGCTGGAGCTGAGGGAGCTGAAGGCAGTGGAGCTCAGACACAGCAGTGAGTGAACTCAGACAGAGCTGACGTAAAGTGCGTGCATCTGTGTGTGTCTGAGTTTGCCTGTCTGTGAAGCAGTAAGGAGAAAAAAAGATGCAAAGAAGGATGGAAGACTGAGAAAAAAGAGGGAAGAAAAAGCAGGATGAACGAGGGTTTTAATACATCTAACCCAGGGTCTCATTAGCGAGCCTAATTGCTGTTCGTTAAAAGGGATTAAATGAAACAGTCCCCCTTGCCTGGGTCTTTTACAAAGTAAAACAAATGTGCTCCATGCTCAGAAGCACCTGCTCAGTCTTAGATGTTCTTTGACTAAAACTTAATACAGCATAATAAACACAACTGCTCTCCATGCCGTGTCTCCAATGCTTGAGTTCAGCCGCTGATTGAACTGCATGGAAACCCGCTGATGACGCACACAGAAAGGTACCATGGCCCGGCCTCTTTACACATGGACATCATGATTGCATCCGTTCACAATGTGTCCAACCTCCACAACAGTCCATTAACACTCAGATTAAACATACACAAAGGCTGTGTGCATGAGTAACAAGAGTGATGAGGAGGAGGTAAGTCGACTACTGTTCCTGTTCCTGGTTTAAAAGGAGCTGGAGAGCGTATCTCCTGCATTTTCTTTCCAAAGAGCTTTCATGTTTTTACAGGCTTCGTGTCAAATCCAGTTCAGCTCAGCTCACGGCTGTGTGGTTAAAGCAGGAAAGGAAAAGGGTGACACTGGTCATTGTAATGAGTACCTGCGTGATTTGTCGCACTAATCCATGTGAATATCCAAAATAGAAAATAGTAAAAGAGACTCTAACAAGAGGCTGTGACCACATCCCCTGGTTGTAAAAAGCTCCAGAATCCTGTCTCTGTGTTTTTAGGCATGGAGAACAAGGGACAAGTGCTTTTAAATGGGATTTAGCATGGCTGACTTGTGATGGACAAGAAGCATGATGACCTGTCGTATAACTTTCTTCTGAGGAACAGTTTATGGCATACATGTAGTACTTTGAAAGATACCTTTACTCTGGGTCACTGCTTATGAGGTTATCTTTTTATCTCACAGAAAACTGTGAGATCATTCAGTTATTGTAAGTAATTGCCTGTTTCATTGACTGTTTGAAAAGGCACAAGTACAAGAAGCCCACGGAAAATACGTTAGGTCATCCTCGCTCTGTAAAGAAAAAAAAAAAACAGAAGCAAAGACAGCAGTGCCAAAGAAAAGTGAACATAATAAATCATTCATAGCCTGAAGACTATCCCCACATTAACTGATCATTGTGCGATGTTACCAGGCAGCAGATATGGCTGCCGATAAAATATGTCAAATTTATGTTCTTATATATATCAAGTTAGATGTATAATTCTCACTACAGGCAGATGAAAATTAATTAAAACAACCCATGCATTTCTTCTAAATGAGTCTCAGCAAACAGAACCTGATACTGCTGATTTTTTTTTTTTTTTTTGAAACAATATCATCGCTTGAGCTTCTTATGGACATAAACCTGCAATTGTGGTTTTCAAATACTGTGTACAGTATGTATTTCAAGTGGCAATCACTTAGTGCCAGTGCTTTCTTTGGAGTGGATGGATGCCTGTCAAATATAGAAGTAACACAAGATTTATGGCCATAGGGCTTTTAGGGGGAAACCAATGACAACGTCTACATCTACACGACTTAAAACACATTTTGTTTATTTTGGTTGCAGTTCTGCACGGCGACACTTGGCTCCTGCTGCTAAATCATTGAGAAACATTACAAGAGCTTTTATGTATTTCCAGAAATGCTGAATGAGTGCAAGTGACCACAAAACATATCTTTGAGAAAATCATATCATCATAAACTTGAATATTCCCAGGCCCTGTAACTGTGCTGATGTGCATATCGTGTTTTCTTTAAATCTGCAGGTTGTCATTTCATTTTAAAATAGAAAACAAAATATGAAGCCATGCTAACAGCATAGATGTGATGAGCAGATTTAACCCTGACCACTAACACTAACCCCAACACTAACCCCAACACTAACCCCAACACTAACCCTTAACGCCTACCAGCACCTAGGGGACTATTACTAGCCCTACAATTTTCCTATAGATCAATTCATTATCAACTTACAACAGTGTGACCTATTATGATCTCTATTGTTACTTATCAATTCTTTTTTGACTTATCATTATTATTACACTATTATTGCCTGACTTCTAGTGTATAAAAAGCAAACGTAGACTGCCTTGGTCACGGCTGGAAGAACCTGTTGGGGTGGGCCAGAGCAAGAATTTGTTGGTGGGCCCCTGTAGAAAAGGTTCCTTTGAACAAAGACCAACTGCTCTGCTTGTTGATTGGTACTATAGATGAGAAACACCTAAGATCATCACCAATTACAGGTAAAGGCTATACTAAGAAAGATCGGGGAGCCTTCAGTTGCATTCTGGTCCAGCTAAAATGACATTCCCACGAATGGACATTTGTGTGTTTTGGCATTTAGCTTGTTCTCGAAAAAATTGTTCAATGTATTTGGAAGAATCTGTGTCCAAACATGCATTTAACATTTGCTACAGAAACAAAGAATTCAGTGCCCTGTCCATAACAGGTGTGATTACTGCTTAAATTGATCTAACTAGATCAATATAATTTACTCCACAAGAGCCCCTCCAAGTTCTCATCAAGTACAGTACACACAAAGACCAAAAACCAACCACTGCTTCTACGCTGGAATAATGCCGCCTGCTCCCACATTTTCTATGTGTCAATTAGTTTGAAGCAATTTGATTGGACAACTTTATTTTGGAATATCACAATAAATAATAAAATGATCACAATAAAAGCTCTTGAAACTAGATTTTGTCAAAGGGGCCTTCTGCAAGATGAGGCTATAAGATGGTTGACATCACCCTCATTGTTCAAAGTCTCACAATCGGGGGGCCCTGAGGCAGTTGCTCACCTTGCCTTGCTTGGTTGATATCCCAGCCCTCGTCCTGGTGGCCTACAGGGGTCAAAGACCCTAACATTTCCTGTCACCTCCACTGTCTGCTGTCAATTTAAAGGCAAGAACTCCCCCCAAAATTACTTTAAAAAGGCAACTGTTAAATCTGTCTTTTGTCTGGTTCATGTGAAGATATGTTGGCCCCACCTTGACCTGATTACCAGATAAAGGCCTCTAAATACCCTTGAGCTGGCAAGATCCGTTCTACTAGACTGATCGCGTTGCCTCCCCCTTCGCCTCGCCCTGAAGATAGCAGCTGGTTCTACTCTTTCAAGACATTCAGCACACTTAAATAAAAAGCACAGATCTTCCCTGTATTTCTTTCCTCCTCCCTTCACTTCCTTGCTCCTCTGTCTCTCTCGCTTCATCTCTAACAGTGTAATTATTATTTTGAAAGTGCGGTCTGAGAGGCCGTCCACGTTTGGCACTGCCTCACTCGCTAACGCTCGGAGAGCTCTAATACGATTTGACTTTCGCTTTATAACGTCTCCAGGAAGACATCAGGGGCCCTTTGTTCCTTCGTTCCCCTGTCTAAGGATGAAGGGAGAGCTGAGGTAGCAGCTGAGAACAGGAGAGGAGAGAGTGGGCAAAGCAAGAGGTAATAAATAGCAAGGAGGAAGGGGTGAAGAGCGAGTGGTAGGCCTGTTTTTGTAAACGGGGTGAAGAAGAACACGCGGATGAAAAGAGTTGACTGAGATGGAGATAGATGTTGAGTGGAAGATGGCAATGGAAAAGATGGGGATGGGAAAATAGAGTGAGAACAGACGAAGAGCGCAACTTGTTAAGTGTAGTGACAGGTGAATGAGAGAGGAGGTTGGCTGGGATGCCCCTGTCCTCCCATCATTAGAGGAGGTGCTGCTTGAGACCTTTATGTTGGTGCAGCTCCAGCATTGGTGCCGCCAAACCAATCAGCAAGAGAACGAGAGAGGAATATTTCTCATTGGAAATAATGAGACATCCTTGTGAAAGGCATGCAAGAAAAGGAGACTTCCCTGTGAACAGACAAATAGAATTTAGAAAGGATTTTGCCTAGAGACGACTCTGTTGTTCATCACGTAATTTATTTTGAGAACAGAACCTTTGTCATTTCCCTTTATATTCTTGGTTTTCCTTTTATTTTTTCATTTATGCAATCTAATTAAAGTTAGTTTAAAATTCCATTTCTTCACTTTATTTTTCAAATTAACATTAGCAGTAGTAGTAGTGTAATAGTAGTGATGGTGGTATTCACACCACTATTACATTGATCTAAGGCAGCAGTTTCCAATTTTTTTGCTTGGGACACCTTAATTCAACACAATATCTACTCACAACCCCTTTTCACAGGTTGTAGGCCATTTAAATTGTGAGCACTTCAATTAAAGAGAAACCATCCATCCTCAAATTAAGGTTAAGTTGAATCAAATTTAGAGGCCTGAATAGGAAAAATTTTACAGCGATTCACAAGAAAAAAGGAAATGTGTACTTAAAGGAATAGTTCGATATTTTGGGAAATACTAAATTCTTTTTTCAGACGAAAAAAGGTGTTCTTGCTGACAGTTAGATGAGAAGATCGATATCACTTTTAAACTATTGCTTTAATTTCATACAGTAGACTTTTAAACTTTCTTTTTCTTGTCTCTTACTCCTTGTGGGAGTCCTGAACCCCAGGTTGGGAACAACTGATCTAGAGCATGTTTTGCCAATTGAAGAAAACAACAGAAAACAATGGGGAACAAAAGGAGGAAATGTAATTGTAATGTATTTAAGTCATTCCGCACAGTGCTAATGTGTGTATGTTTATATAGAGTATATCTATTTTACAAGGTGGTAGAAAACAAAATTCTGACACCAATTTATGCCAACAGTAAATGTTTAGTTTTGAGACGTGCTATGAAACCTGTGAAAAGTTGAGCACCAGTTGCACCATGCTGGATTCTGTAACATGCCTGACCATCACTTTGCTTTTTTCTTATAATCCTCAACCAACCCCATACTGAGCAATAACAGGCAGCCTCAGCAGGAGTACAGGTATGCAGTGAGATCAGCATCAGCTGGCTGCCAGGGTGGCCTGCAGTGTCATTACACATGACTGATGGCTATCAATAGTTGGTTGACCTATGAGGCATTCATGGAGAGATAAGTTTAGAATAGGCCATACATATCAAATATTGTGTTTGTTTTAGTTCTTTGGAGCTGACTGTATTACTGCATAGGAAGAGTGTTTTACTAGGAAAAGCAAAAAAAAATTACTGGCAAACAGGAAAATGCATTAAACTCTAAAATAGCTAAGGTGCTCTAGTGTAATTAATCAGAGTCAAATAAAGACTGATGAAGTCCATTGCGACATTTGTTTGGTTTGAGTTCTTGCCAAGGAACTGCTGATCTCAAGTTCAAGATAACAGTATTTAGTTATTTAACTGATTTGTATTTTTTACTCAAGTTATTGACAGTACTATTAGCAGATAAAGTATAGGTAATAGCAAAAAAAAGTAAATTAAAAGTCACATAGTCTACAAGCAATTTGAGAATTACTTACATTGACACCAAATTTCAGGACCATTAAAAGCCTCGTACAACTCAACATTTTGGTTGACATATTTCCTTTCAGGCTTTAAGCAACAAGCTATTGCAGAAGAAGGAAGGACTATTCAACTAATATAGCTTGAGCATCAACTAATATCATTATAACTTTTGGGCGAGTGACAAAAAAAAAGGTTATTGTTCCCAAACAGTAGCCTAAACAGCGTTCAAAGAAAAGGACAGCTGCACTCTGGGAGTATCCACTAGCCACTAGGATTTTTGGAAATACAATATGTTTCTCAACAGGTTTTCAACAAGCCATGGAAAAGTAGTCAAAGTCTGTGCTGTTCCAACGCTAACAATGTAGTCTAATCACAAAGCTCGGAGGACTAATCAGTCTGTCTGCGGCCTGCGTGTGAGATCCGCTGCACAGGCCGGGGTTTGGATTTGGTTGGGTTCGGCCTCACGGCGGGAGCCTCTCTAGAGGGCTGCAGAGCAGTCACAGTGCCAGGCTGCCAGACTCTGGACCGTGGGCATTTCCTCCTTTCAGATGGCTTCAGTTAAAGGAGCGCTCCATTCTCTCAACTTCTGGCTGGCTGAACCAGCCCCTGTGGAGCATCACTCATTAGGGCCCGTTGTCTGCAGCCAAAACCTTAACTGCTCCCCAAGCCGCTGCAGCACCACTCCCCGCCATCAACACCTGCTAACACATGACACACAGGCTCCGGCTGACTGCTGGGAAGAACTCCCTTCTGCTCTGCCGCCTCTGGTTTTTGACTAACAAGGCCCCAAGCATCTCTTTCTTTTCCTGATGCCTTGCTTGTCAGATGCCCCTTTTGGCTGACACTTCTTTTTGACCTCATGCTGCATTTCCGCAAAGACACCTTAGAGTTCCGAAAGTCATCACACTTGAGTGTAAAGCTGACTGTTATTAGTCAGCAAAGGAGAACCATTTTACGGTTTGTTTGTCTTATGGCCTTGCCACATGGTTTCTTTCATGTGAGTCACGACTGCTTTGACAGTTTAACGTGTTGTGGAACAGACCTTTTCACAGATCTGTCCTCCGTCCACCAGGTCTAGTCTGGACAGGGCCTGGTAGTCCAGTCTCCTGTCTGCTCAACACATAATATACTGGCATCCTCACTGGACCTATGGTTCTTTATTGGAAATTACGTCACCTCGTAAAGGGACATGACCCATTACAAAATCACACTGCTTCTTGTTATTCTTCCTCTCCAAAGACGAAAGTCTCTCTCTCTCTACTCTCATTTAGTCCCTTTAAATAATTTCGCCTTGATTTTTGTTTGTTTTTCCCATCCTTTGGGTCACGTGAGTCCCCATCATAGCTCCCAGGTGGGCAGGCAGGTCGTCAAGGCTGGACAAGTGCTTGATTAGAAACACAAGCACACGGTGAGTGTGTATGCAGCCACCTTGTGCTCTTCCTCATACCTAACCATCCAAGAAAAGAGGGTGACAACATGTCAAAACATGGTGTGTTGAGTGTGTAGGTTCAGGGACCAGGCCTTGGCTTTTAGGTTGTGGGAATAAGAGGAGGGATACATCTGTGGTTGTCATGATCAGGGTCTAGCCCCTGTCAACCCCACACTCTGTTGATACAGAGATGCCAAGAGCTCCTAACATGTCACCATGTTTCCCAGAACATGGCAATAACAACGTGATGTCTACATGTCTGTTACAAGGCCTTTGCGTGCAGTGAGAACCCACATCAGTGAAAAGATATACATTCTATCAACCTCCAGGGTTTCATGGTAGTGCTTGTTACAGTCTTGAACACGGCTCATTGAGTGTACCACTGTTTTCTTAAATGTATAGATTCATACTGTGATGATATGTAGCCTTGTGGAATTACAGTTTAAGAAATCAAACTTATGTCTTAACATTTCTATGGGGAATCCAACATTTTCCTCTTATTAGCTCACATATGTCATCCAAACCCTTAAGACCACATATGTATTTAATATTATATCTGGCAATCAAGGCTATTGTGTAGAAGCCATAAAGTCTGCACACCTACAAAAAGGTTACCACAGACATCTGTTATGATACCAGATATCAGATATAGAATAAATCACAAAAAAGTATTGATTTATATGAGTGATTTGGCAGAAATTAGAGTAGGATTAAGTAGAGGTGATATGATCTCATGTAACTGTAACTTACTGTAGAAGACTGAAAGTGTCAGAACACCTATGCCACAATTAATCACCAGTTGTTACTCTGTACATGTTTGGTTCTGACATTGTTGACGGTCTATATTGGGATCATTTATGAGTTATATCCTTCAATATATGAATAGTGACCTTGTAAAATCAGAGCAGTAATTCAGAATAAAAGGGTTTTTTCATCAAAATGACAAATATGCATATCACACTTACCTTGAGTGG
Source organism: Thunnus maccoyii (assembly GCF_910596095.1). Taxonomy (NCBI): domain Eukaryota; kingdom Metazoa; phylum Chordata; class Actinopteri; order Scombriformes; family Scombridae; genus Thunnus; species Thunnus maccoyii. The sequence continues at coordinate 21,599,372 of NC_056553.1, forward strand.
TATCCAGCTATGCTAGTTTTGGTTTTATTTGTCCAGGTTTTGCAGTAGTTGCCTCTGTGGATTCTGCCACAGCATGTTCTGTGAATTATTCTGAGTAAAGGCCTTCGCTGTGTCACTTTCTGGTGACACAGCGAAGTTCATCTGTGGATCCTAGTGAAATAGATTTGCAAAGTGGGAGGGACCACTGGTTCTGGAATTATGTTTTTTTTCCATCATTTTGGCTTGGCGGATGCTCATGAGCCTTGCCCACTGTTGCTATGAGGAAGAAGCCAGTTAGAGACACAAATCAGAGTGGTCATCTTTTGTCCCAGTGACTCAACTGGGACAGTCTCATGCCAGACCAAACCATAGAAGTGCTGCAACTGTGAGTCACCAGACATTGTCTGTGTAGAAAATGAATGGGACTTTTACTTCCGGAACCAGGGGCACCCGAAATAGCTATTCCCACTTCAAAGCGTGGTTTTGTAGGGACTATTCAGGGCTAGTTGGTGAAATACCGCAGCTGGTGAGCTAATGGCTAACACGCTAGCCAGCTGAAGACACACTAGTGCTATCCTGTCACAATCATGGTCACAAAAGCTCTCTAATATAGCTAGCTTACTCATTATCCATTAGCATGTTCAGTAGCTTGGTTGCTAATGCTAACAAGCTCACATAGTTTATTCAAAAGGTGTATTTGAATAAACTGTCTAAAAACATTGACTCCTGTCTCAAAATTCTAGAAAACTAAAAACATCTTAGCTAAAACGTTAAGATGTTCTTAGTTTTATGTTTTTAGTAGGCTTCCTACATTTTGTTCTCTCCAGCTCTCTGTTCCCTCAAAGGTCAACACTGTCAATATGGTTTGCTATTGGTCAAGAGTGTGAATTTGTGTGTCAAAGTTCACCAAAGTTATACTGGACATGAAGGATTTGCATGACTTTATTTCACCCCTGAAAGCCAATCCGCATCACAAAATGCCAAGATGACCTCAAATATTGGATCGATCATTGAAAAAAAACCATTAACTGACCTCTCTGATCTCCCTTGATCTTTCTGAGGTCCTTTTTAAAGCTTCCAGTTGCAGAAGGCTGTCAGCTCATCTGAGGCCCTGTACAGAGAAATGAGCTTCTCAGGTATCTTGGAGGTCCTGGGCTCAGTCCCTGTGGTGTAGCTGCTGCCACATGGAGGTAACTTTAGCAGACTCAATATTAATGACCAGTGGCCAGGGCCTCCTTGTAATCCACTTACCGTCATTACACAGGGTCAGCATGGCTACTGCTGCTGGGCTCTCATACCCCAGCTGGACGCACGGCTACATTCCATTTGAGTGGTGTATAGTTGGACGATGGAGAAACACTGTTTTGCTACTTACATTTGCATGTGTTGGATTTTACAAAGCTGCACGAGTTGTTCAAATGACAGCACAGCTGGAACTCTATCAGGGCAATAAAGAATATTTTAAAAATGCTACAAAGCAATCAAAACAGACACATTTGGAAAGCAAGTGATATTGTTGACTTTCTCTGGCACTCACACACCCTAACTAGGGGAAATCGTGCAATGTGGCTGACTTGTGGATGTGGAGACTTGCACTAATTTGTAGCACACACAAGGAAGGTCCTGACCTCCAGAGCACTCTAACTTTAAAGATGACAGTTGAGAGTCTGTGTAATTAAAACTGCTTCGATAGAGGCCAACAAGGCTCAGGGGAAGGCCACAGTGAAAGTTTAAGAAAATACAGGTGGACAGCTCCATACTCCCCTAACATAGTCAATGCCTTTGTACAACCTCAGCCCCAGTACCCTGCTTTAGCTCCACATGTGTCAGATGAATTTTCAGTGCTGTGGACCCTCCAGGTGAACTTTTACCCCTTGGTCTTATTTTCAAACACACACACAAAGTCAAGTTAACCTGTGCAGCCCCAGTATATACATACGCCACCATGCATTAATGACCAAATGTGCTACGGCTATTAGACTGAGCGTGTTGTTATGATTGCCATACATTCTCATCAGGGTGAAAAGGTGTTCTCCGGCCAGAGAGGAATGAAGGGCATCCCCTGTTCTCTTCTCACTCCCCACCCTCCAGTTCTTCAAGTCCTGTAATTGAGAAATACAGCTCAAGGTAACATGCCCTGAAGACCTTTGCCTACAGACATGAGGTAATGGTGAGGCTAATTAGGCTGAGGAGACAGGGTGGGCGGAAGCTCCTGGCCCAAAGCCCCATTAGTCTACAGTAGAGTCTCCCTATGGTCAAGGGCATTTACCCGTGGATGAGGAAAACAGAGCGGCATCTCTGGCTGGCTCCTATGGTAAAGCCATGGTGATGGGCTGAGTCACCACATGAAAGGCTGGATAGTAGAACGCTGGAGGAAGAGAAGTGAGTGAAAGAGAGGCTCATTCAAGAAAAAGATGAGAAATCTCAGCAGGAGTCTGGGTCCCCCTCCTTCTTACCCTGCCCACCCTCTTCTGATGCTCATGATGTACAATTTGTCATGTTACAAAAGCAGGGCTTATCACATTGAGCTCCCTTCAGGATATTGGCCCTGATACTGTAATTTTAAGCTAGTAAATCAAAATGATTGCAGCATATATTGTAATGCGAGACAGAGACATTTCGTTTAATGGTTTCCGAAATGCGTAAGGGGGACGTTGTAGGAACCCCTATGACATGTCGCTGGGCCCGGGACAGGACAGGCTTTCTGACTTTTCCACAGCTTAATCCCCCCTGTTCATCTGTTTAGCCCACTTCTCTTCCTGCCTCCACCCTGCTTGTCTGGCTCTGGCCCTAACCTCCTAAACAATGGGTTTAGTTAATGCACGGATTTATGGACATGAAAATAAATACATCAAAAGGGCAAGAAAGAGAGCGATTCATGAGACCTTACAGCAATGCAACAGGGGCAACATTAATCTCTGGGATCTAAGATAAAAGCTGAATTTTACTTACTATAAATCCTCAGATTCCGAAGGCGTTCTGTTGAACTATTACAGTCAACGGAATGAAAGGGGAATATATAAAGACCTGCTCTTTGATTTGGTGAGTGCCAGTATCGATGTCTGAGCTGGGGAAGCCATCGCTGGGCCTTTACTCACACGGCAGCTGGTGTTTTAAGGGATGACAGAAAGAGATGAATAAAGAGGAAGAAGGAGATTTGTTATCTTAAATCAGTCAGGGACTGCAAGCAGACTTTTATAGAACTATATTGAGATTTATGAAGGTGTCTCTTTCTTTGCTACTACTTACTGTAGGGCAATGCCATTTACTGTTCTGCCTCTTCATAGTATACACAGACCCTAATGCACACATGTAGTACCTTTCAGTGTTACATCATTACTCATCTAAAGTACCTTGGCATATGTGGTTGATTCCTGGCCCTTCATTATCTGTGTTGTGGGAATCTGGGAACACGTGTTTCTGTCCTCCTCAGTCAAAGCAAATAAAACACAGGATCCGGGCTGACGCAACATGCTTATCATTCTGACAGCAGCGTGGGCTCCTCAAGGCGCAAGTTGATGACTCGTCAAAAAATGGAGACACAAAACCGTATGTCCGTCACCGCCTCTGATGATGCCTTGTTGGACTCTGGTCGTTTGTAACAGAAACATCCTTGGAGTTCAGGGAACATCACTCCCTTGCTGGGCAATTGGAGTGCTATCAAAACATAGCCCTACACCCTTGACACTTCAAGTCAGACACAGTCAAATAAACACATGGAAAAACCTACAACGAATGAGATAGTAGGTGAATAAAGACATGAACTCCGGTAAAATGAGTGGAACCGAAGAGTGAAATGAGAGCTCAGAGGGAAAAGATTCTAAGATTCCGGATATGGAGAAGGTGGCACCAGCCATCTGGCTCCGTCAAGTCTGACATGGGGTCACCTTTACCCATGAGATTCTGGGGTATAAGGCCCTGAGCGTTGGTCAGCTGTGGGCATTATGATGTGAGAGGAAATGGGGTCAATTCACACTCACTTAGAACGTCTATCTACGTCTGTCACTGCCATTGAATTCCCACAACAGCAGAACACTCCGGGACAACGCAGGGTGGTGTTCATCTTGTGTTAAACATGGATCATTGAGCTTGATGGCTTTTGGAAGGAAAAACCTTGCTCACTCACCTACTCACTCACTCACTCAGCTTGCTTTAACTCAGAGGGCATAATGGGACAGTGCCATGTTTCTGTACGTAAAGCCAGCAGCCTTTAAGGTCTCCCCCTGTCACTCTGTTATCCTAATTAGGAAGAAAGACAGAGTGACAGAAAGACATAAAGAGTGAGCTGTGGAATAGCTGGTTCCTCCCCTCAGCCTGAGTGCCATTACCTCCTCCTGACCTTCCCTGCCACCTCCTCCTCACTGCGTCCTTATCCGCCTTGGCTGTAAAACTCCCCTCCCCTGCTACACACAGCCATCAAAGTGAGCACTGTGGAAAAGAGGAAATGTGAAGGTTAGGCGACCTGATTTGGACCGGTGAGGGAATTTTTTGGAACTTCATCAAGCGGAGGCCTGCTGAATCCTCTGGTGGGTTGCTGGCTGGAGGCTGGACTTCTCAAGAGCCCCCTTTTACCACCCCCACTGACTCCACCCGTCCCCACAACCACTGTTTTCAAAGGTCCAGAGACATCTGAGTTAGTAATTTGGCCCGTTGCTGTAGCAGGACACTGGGGTTTAATTGGGCTGCACTGCTCTGGAGGTTTAAGCAGGCCAGTTCCTTAAATCTTGTTTTGATCCAAGGATTCTACAAAATCTGTTTTTAGGAGTTCAGAATCCACCTGGATGTCCAGGTAACAAGTAAGTACAGATTTAGTTCAGTCCTGTGGTGTACATATGATGACAAATTGTTTGTGAACAAGGCTTCATGAACACGAAGTGTGTAAAAATTTGCATTGACAGTGCCAAAATTAATAGTTAACTTTTTTTTGTAAGAATGCAGTTTTTAGGGATTTTTCTGACATTTAAACTTTATTGCAAAGGTTGAAAAGTTGGCTACTAGTTAGCTACTAGTAACCTAATACAACAACTTCAAATTCATTAACTGAGGTGGGAAATTATTTTGATATTGTCTAAATCGAATACATATGAATGGCCCATAGGTGAGAAAAACAGCCAGTGACTGGGATTTACTTCTCTCTAGTGCTGCCATTTACAAGATGAAAGGTGACAGCTCTGTTTACCCAACTGTGCACTCCAGAGTGAACCGCTGTGGGGCAGCTGAAAGATGTTTCTGGAAGGTTTTTCTCAAAAATTCAAACTGAGCAAAACTAGACGTGAATGGCACTCAAGGGCATGAATCCCAGAAACACTGGAATATTTTTCTCATACCGTTCCACCTCTCACATCACTGTTCTCAATCTTTGCCCAGTTGAAGACACGAATAACAGATGTAAATTAAATTAAATTCTACACAGTGGAAATACAAGTTTAGTTGTATTTTCTTTAATATAAAATGTAGCAGTTATCAAGAATATGTAAATTCATACAACTTGCCTAATAAACAGCGTTTCATTTACAGCAAGAAATTAAAAATATTCTCTGGCGACTGTACAAATCTGAGTTTCATCAATAAAAGACATGGCAGAGGCATAAGATATGAAGAGCAGAACAAATAAAGTAATATATAAAAGGGGAACATAATGTGGTACTAAAATGAATAAAAATCTAGGGCAAAGTATAGGGGTGAGATTACAGTATGTGTCTTTAACAAGTGAGTTATCATTACTGAACAGCATAAAGCCTCAAATCCCCTTTTGCAAATGGAAAGGTAAAATAAATGCACAGGAAGAGTTTTTGGGCAATGCAACCTGAGCTGGACATATAGCTAATTTATGAGAGAATGACTACATTCATTCAGTTGATGATTTGTATGGTGACCAATTGTTTAGTAGCATAGTTAAAAGAATAATTAACATTTTTGGAAATATGCTTATTTGCTATCTTGTTAAGAGTTTGATGAGAAGATTGATACCACTTTAATATCTGTACAGTAAATATAAAGCTACCACCAGCAGTCGGTTAGCTTGGCTTAGCCAAGACTGGAAACAAGGGGAAACTAGCTAGCCGGATTTTGCTTCCATCAAAATCCATGCATTTAATGCATTTTAAATCCATTTTTATTCCACATATTCCTCTTCCTTGACAAAACCTGATGCCTACATTGCCCAAAATGCAACTTGACCTCCAACAGTCAAAAGCTTTGGGTGTCTTATACTAGTGGTGGCTAATGTTCACACCCCCAGATTTTTTCATTTTCAAACTCTTCAGCCCCAAGCAATGCTGACTCAAGTGACATCACTTGAGGCAACTTCTTTCTGGAGCCACAAAAGGCTTCATACAACTTATTTCATATAGGCAGTATTCCCAACCATAAACGGATTTTGATGTGTAAAATCGGCGCAGTTCCCCTTTAAGCCTGAAGCTAGAGCCAGGGGATGATTAGCTTAGCTTAGTAGAAAGACTGGAAACTGGGACAAACACCTAGTCTGGCTCTCTCCAAAGTTCACACACCTACATGCACCTCTTAAGTTCATTAATTAACACATCATATTTTTATTTAATCCAACAGAAATGTAAAAATGACATGTTCATAAAACCGCTACTTTACATGTTCTGGTAGACGTATTTGTGAACTTTGGACAGAGCCAGGCTAGTTGTCTCCCACTGCTTCCAGTCAACTGTATGCTAAGCTGAGCAAAGCGAATCTCCTCCCTGCGCCAGCTCCATAATTAACATATAGATAGAGGATGGTATCGATCTTCTTTTCTAAATCTGATTCACTACATTAGCAGCAGAAAACCAATGATTCACAAGAGTTGCAATAATGTTAATGATAATCATGATTAATGACTAGCTGCTTTGAAAATTAATATATCGCTATAAATATCGCTATCATAGAAAAAAAAGTACTGAGTAAAAAATGAGCAAGTTAGACCAGGAACTGGAGACACTTAGCAATAAAGTCATGATGCTCATAAAGTCAGGAGCAACTACTTAGCATTTTCTCTTGACTTTAAATCCTGGAAGTGTGGTATGGACCCTCTATATTAGCAGCCTAGCTGAAGCCATTTTTATGTGAATAAAAATAAAGACTCCACCCTAATAAAACACAATTGTGAACATTTTCTTCTAGCGGACAGCCAAAAGTGTCTAGTTCTGGGACTTTAAATGGCAAAGCTGTTATGCTGGGCACCTTCATATGAAGGGTGGCTTTTCAAAATGCTCCTAAATGGAATATATAACACCTAAATAAAATGGCTCTCTATGTGCTTTGTAGGGGGAAAACTAGACTAGGATGATGAAATCAAAACACTTGACTGCAAAAAGAAACGCATCTAGTGGAAAAATCTGTCAGAGGTGGCTACAGTTGAGATCAGGTTGCTCTGAAAGTTAAGATATGTATATAAAAGGTATGCAAAAAAACCAACTGGAAGATATTAGAAAATATATTAATTTCTTTTAAATAAAATTATACTTATTGCCCTTTCTTGAGAGTGTACCTGACAATGTTTTGTTTGGATGTTGGAGTAACAGTCATGGAAGCAATTTAGAAGCACAGAAATACAGTAAGACAGAAGGCAAATATGTTTTCTTTCCCCCCCTTTTCTCCTTAGAGGTTGTGTTCTTTTATAGACATGTGCATGTAAGTTGTCCACCAAGAAGAAATATGTAAATCCCTTTGGTTTCTAATGGTCTAATGTTATAAACACACTAAAGAGAGAGTTCTGGTTGGCGGGGTTGCTGATGTGCTGGCAGGGCTGCTGCTGCTGTGATGGTCCAGGCTCGTTCCACATTCTGGTTTGGACCAAAGAGCTCCAACTTATGACACAGAATAAGACCTAGATCAATGTCCAAGGGCCATATCCTGGACAGATGCCCTTAGCCTCAACGCAGAGTAGTGTCAGATCTGGTCAGACCTGGAAATCCATATCCAGATGGCAGCTGAGGTCTAAATTCAACCTGACTCCAGGCAAAAGCACATTTTTAGCTTTGTGCAGCTCAGGTATGGTGACATGGCAGTCTGGCGCAGCTTTGTTATATTCCCGTCATCCCCCCGACACCAGTCACAGCAGACATAGAAAGATAAAAACCTGCATATTTCGTCGAAGCCCTTCCCTTTTCTCCTTTTACAGTCTGTGTGGGTCTCAGGAGTGAGTCCAGCTGATGGGAACCCACTGAGTCTCCGTCTCTACTTTCTTTAGAGCCAACCGCAGCTCGCTGAAGGTCGCGGCAAGGTCATCGTTAACTATGACCCTCTCAAACAGATGACTATATTGAGTCTCCATCATCTGGGCAGTTCTCTCCATCTCCTGAAAGTCCTCCTCCTGCAGTGGAAGTGAAAACAGAGAGGAAAGAAGAGGATGGAGGTGAAAAAGGCGACGAGTGGTGAAACATAAACAAACCAAGAGAGGCAGAACAGTTCATTCCAGGCTGCCTATCTGCTGCAAAGAGAAAACACTGGCCACAGTAAACAAGAGGAGAGATAAATTCACATACTGTAAACACAAATTACATGGCATTGAACACGCAAATTAACATAGAGAGGCCTGTACAGAGCCCGTTATAACCTCCCAAAGACATGGTACCCACACATGAACCCGGGCACAGACCACACACTAAAACCTCCCCATACAAGAACTTGACCTCAAGGAATTTTCCATCATTTGCTCCACTGAATGCACACGGTTATCCAATTCACTAAAAAAATAAAATATCCTCAAAATAAGCAAAGGACAAAACAACCATAATTTACAAAAGACAGACATGTAAAACATTCATTTTCGCCAGTCTGGATTTTATATGTACGATGGGGAAATGACAGTTTGTGGACAGTACTGTTCCACTGAGAGCTAAGGCTGTGTGGACCTGCTTCACAGCCCACTAAATCTACTGTTGACAGTGAAGTGGCAAAAATGAACATAGTGCAGATTGAGTTTTTGGCCTGTGAACATTTCTCAAAGGCTCTCAAGGCAATCTTAAAGTTTCATGTGTACCTGCATGGGCAGAGCCTTGATTTTGACTTTAAGATCAATGACTCATGACTTAACTTGGACTTTAGGCTTTTGACTTGGAAAGATTTCATATCCTCACAAAACCCAAAGATTAAAATGTGTGTCATTTTCCTGACAGCATCTAATCACAATGCATTTTCATTAAAGTCTCAGATTTAAAGGCTTGGTACAGATATTACAACTAATTCTAATTAGTCTTATCATTTACTTTTAAATGTTATAAAGCTTGTCTGACAATAATTCATACACATTTTAAAAATAATTTGTTGTTGTTTGTAATTTGTTATTATAATGGCATTAGATTTGATGAAGGGTGGATAATGGTGTGTTTTATGGCTTGAAACAAAGTTTAGCGTTTGGTCTTTACTCAGGGCTTCATGGTCAAGGAGACTTGTGACTCACTTGTCCCATATCTGAGCAGATCAGATTAGATCTGTTTTTATATAATATGAACAATTATACTGGCAAATCATCAATATATAAATAAAATAATATAAATATTAGTTTTTCATGGCTGCAGCATTTCTGATCTTACATGCTACAATTAGTGAATACAAAGAAAGCTACTAAGAGTCAACGTGGCTATAGTAACTAACCTAAATTACTTTGAACGGTTGGATTTTATTTTCATTTTCAGTCAGGCATAAGAGCACTAACCTTTAATGTATTAGTAACATTGTCTTAGGCACATATGAAGAAATCTAAGAACTCTTTGAAAACACTTCGCGTTACACATGATGATTTGCTGAATTTTGAATTGTGGCTCAGTTGTAATTATGTTTACATTAGTAGGCAAAGTGTTAAACTATACACTAGATGATTTATCAGATTATCCTGCTTGCTAATGGTACCTCATTGATATGTAAACCTTGCAGCTTGGAGATATGCAGAAACCTCTGCAAACTGGGCTTGAATTTGTTTTGGGGCCTTTTGTTTAAATTACATTATATTTGATCTATTAAGTGGTTGTAGTCATGAGTTAGCACACACCATACTATGGCAGTTCCTGTGCACTTTAGGTAGTGAGAATCTGTTAAAAAAAGAATGTTGTCCTTATCAGGACAAGCTGAGGGAACTACATAAAATCATTGGATGCTGACTTGGAGTTTTGAACAGAGGTCTACCCGAGGGACACACAGTCTTTCCAAGTCACCATGCAAATTAGCTGTCCAGTGGAAAAAATAAAATCACGTGCTAACTGTGAGGAGCAACCAACTAACTTTTTACCAACTATTTTTTTTATCAGGTTGGGAGTAAATATTACCTATGTGGGACTCCTGTATTCATAGATAGAGTATTCTCAAACAGTGCAGGTATCTCTCCATGGTGGTCTCTCTGAGGCTTTCTGGTCTCAGCTGTGTGGGTCCTGGCTCGTACTGCCCTCTGTGCAACAACAGGGCTAAAGTAGCTGCACTGATTTAGCCTCATGTTTTTACTGGGAACACTCAACTTTAGATTTCTGGACAGATATGGTTTTATAGTGACCCCCTTTGCCAAACACACAATTATAAATACACACAGATGCACATTTATGCCCAGAAACTCAAACACACACACACACATACATGCACACACATACACACACATGCTTCCACACCCACAAACATGCAGGATCAAGCTGAATGTGTGCATATGATGTGTACGCACATAAACACGGCCTCGTTAAAATTTAAAACTCCTAAACGGCTCCGTTTTTAGAGACGCTTCTTCCAGCCAGGAGTTACTTCAGAATGTTTCTGGTGGTTTTCCGCTTCATAATGGATTAGCTGCGCAGCTAAATATAAACACTCACTCGCTGTGACACTTAGAAAAACCTCTGTCTGCTTTTTTTCTTTTCTTTTGCCTGTCTGTCTAGCGTGCATCTACCTTACAGGAGGTTACAGAAACCGACCCGCACCATCTCATGCTCTATTGTCTTTTATTGTGAGGGAGGAAGATGTGATGGTTTTATCAGCCCACGTCTCAGAGGATGACAGGAAGAGGATGGGGTGAGACTAAAAGACGACTCACGGAGGGCAGGTTTGTTAGCCTGTGAAGGAATCTGTTCCACTGTGGGACTATATTCTCTGATCTGGATGGAAACCCCCGCAGGACTTCCACTGTTGGACAAGGACTAACAGATGACCACTGTCTCAAACGCCAGGAAGACAACCTCTCTGACCTGTCCTGGCAACTAAATGAACCTGGGAGACTTTGTGCTGTTTTGTGGCTGTGTGATTTTTCCATGTCCACGGGCGAGTCTCTGAGTCTGTCTCTAGTTAGGCCATTCCAGGTAAAAGAACATTAATCACAGCAAGAGGCTGCTTAAGGGACAGCGAGCTGGGTAGAGAGATGGAAAGAAAATCAAAAAAACTGCAAGAGAAAATAATAAGATAGATGTATGATGAAATAAAAGGGGCAGAAAGATGAATATAATGAAGGTAAAAGAGGTAAATGGAAAGTTGGGCAGGGAGGAGTGAGCGGATACTCTCTGGCATCCAGTGATCCATGCTGGATCACTCTCCTCAGAGGGCAGTTTGAGCTGATGCCACTTGTGGAGGGCCAAACTCGAGGAGGAAAGCACTGGGGACTCATTTATCCCCACTGCCATTAGATTGGTTAATTTCCACATGAAATGATGTAGCGTCTTGTGCCTGTTTTAGTACTTTGTCCAAGCACAGATAAATGGCAGTTTTCATTGCACAATATTAGGCTATTGATTCACAGCCTGGTTTTACCACTGTTTGTCTATGCTTCATACACGGCATTTTTTCATCAATGTTATGTTCTTATGGCTTGTATTTTTATGGTTTTATTTATAGTGATTTAACTGTAAGTTTTACTGTAAACCCTGTCTAGAAGGGAGATTCCCCTTATGGGACAATAAATCTTTTCAACACTTTAGTGTCACAAAAAAGTAGCCTCAGCCTCAGGTATCATCACACACAATGTCCTCAGCAAATCTGCATTTATCTCTCTATATGAAGCAAGGAATCTCTGTCTATCTGTCTGTCTGTATGTATGTTTGTCCTTCGCATATCTCGAGAACCATTCATCTGATCTATTTCATACCTGGTAGGTATATTGCTGGGGACTCAAGGAAGTACAGTGTTGAGTGTGAAGTTGTTTGGATGAGTGGTTCTCAAGAAATATATAAAAAATACATCATAAACCTCTGCCTCTTCTTCTGCACGTGGAGTCAACAAGTGGAAATATGGACAGCGCCACTCTGCCATTGCAACCCACATTGTGGTCAGAGGTGGGATTACATCTGTAGTGTTACTTAAGCTAGACTTACGCTCTGCTATTGAACTGTGTACTGTGAATGAAACTTGGCATGTACATTCAGGACTCAGGCACGTTCAGAAATATACAAAAATACCTCATAAACAACGATTTGCTTCTCTTCTGCCCGTGGAGTCAACAAGTGGAAATGTGGACAGTGCCGTAACCCTGAAAACCAAGGGCTAAGCTCTACTATTGAACTGTGTATTGTGAACGAAACTTGGCAGGTACGTTCAAGACTTACTACAGGATGTCTCAGACACGTTTTGAACAGGCGCTGCAGTTGATCTAACTAAAAAGCAAGGAATCTCCGTCTGTCTGTATGTGTGAGTGTCCTTCACGAATCTGGAGAATCATTCGTCTGATCAATTTCACGCTCAGTGAGTGTATTGCTGGGGACCCAAGGATGTGCAGTATCAAATTTGGTGCAATTTAGACACACAACACGCCTAATATTAATAAACTTTGAGTGGGACAAAGGCATGTGCCCCACTCAGTTAAACTGCCAGAGAGAGAAGAACGAGCGCAGACAGGAGAAAAAACAGAGGCAGAGGCATTAAAACTAGCCAATACGAGCACAGAAATGTTTGAGTGGCAGCAGAATCAACCAATGGAAGGCCATAAACTGTTTCTACAGTTCAACCTCTGTTTAGTCTAACTGGTGAAGTTTCTGTCTGGATTTAAGCCATTTAATTTATTAGTTCATTATCGTTTTAATTGATACCTTTGTCAGTTGATACATAGAAATGCTGTTCTCAAGAAATAAGAAGCAATCGGCCCGTTCCTAACAGGCACATTTTGAATGGAGACTGCACTAGTTGATCCTACTTTAACACACCTGTCCTCTGTATTAAAACAAGCATAAATAACTGAACAGATATGGTCCAGCAAAAACTTTCATTAATCATGAGAAATGAAATCAGTTGTCAGAGATCAATTTTAGTCATCCTCTTGCACTATGATGATGTGTCTACATCTATTCTGAATCATTTCCAGCTTAAACAATGGGGCTAAAGTCAGACTGCTCTGCAGAAACAATGAGACGACTGTTCCTCAGCCTTTATCATTAGACCAGACATGTCTAAGAGAGAAATACAGCTGGTGGTGAATCCAATACGTCTGAGACAACTCACCCAACAACAGCTTCTATTTCAGAGCTTTTAACAGCAAACCTGCAGTGACTTACGTGCTGTCACTGTACATGAACATTTACACAGAACCTGGTTTGTTACCTGGCTGAAATATGCCTCCCTGTCACACTGTTTTATAGAGGTGTATTTGTTTTACTTGAGAGAATACCAGAAGCTAATAAAGGGATAGAGTAATAAAAGCAACAGCAATGGATTGTTAGCAATCATCCTGTTTCTGACAACTAAAGCTCATTGTTTTCAGGACCCCCACTGAGGAATTGAGGAGCAGGCAGAGGCAAAATTATATATCATTGGGCAAATAATGCAAGCTGACTTTGTGTCTGTCTAATGGCTTTAAAAGTTTGACTGGGAAGTAAAATATCCTCAGGATGTTCTGAGTTAAAGCCAACTTCAGCTGTGGCCTTGCTGCATGCTGTGTGTGAGGCTGAAACCAGGAATCAGCTTGTGCGTGTAATAATAGGATGGTGATAAGATAGAGGAGATATAATTTTACGCAACACTTTAAGGGTAGCAGTGTTGCACTGCTGTTAGAGGTTGCCACAGAGGTTTTAGTGTCTCATTATGGTCTGTATAAAGGTTTATGCGCTGTTTTAATGTTCCATGAAATCATATCAGTACTTCTTAGTGTGATACAATTACTGTTGAGGGATCAATCAACGAATAGAGATGCCTTGAGTAGAGTTTTTCAAACATCCAGTCCACCCACACTCAGTTTCTAGTACCCCAGACTCCATCTAAGACCTGAGGTGGGTCCGGTCAGGTCCAAATTATATTCTGTCTAACTAGGTCAGAAAGGGTCCCATTGCATTGAAATGGGTCTTGATCTGTAGGGCATCATAATCACATGATTTAGGTTTATTTGACACAATGCAGAGTAAATGACATGTATTGCTGCTCTTTTTAAAGGTGGCTGCTTGTTAACTGGTGGAGCATCATGCTGCTCTCAGTGTCTCTCACTATTTGAGTTAAACCGCATTTTTGATCAGGTCTAACTATCTTTCGGTCTATTTGGATTGGGTCTCACTGTCACGTCCTTCAAAAAAATGTTCCACATCCACATCATTGCCAAAAACAGCAATCACAATGATACAGATCAGTGCAGGAGCTACTTTTGATTGGTTAATAGGCTCAAATTAATGTTTATTTACAGTAAATATACAGCTGATCAGGCGTGATTGGTTACTTCCTGATTTTTTTCTACTAGCTCACCAAATTCCTGTTTGTTTCTGCTTGTAGGTATATACCAGTGGGGCTATTAGTTATGCAGTGAAAGGAAGATTTATTTCACAGGATGAGAGGAAAGGTTTGATGACGTTAATAGTTGGACATTTGGTGCAGCATGTCTTCACCGCTGAAGATGCACTATTTATCATCAAAGTTTTCTGGGAAATTCGTTTCATGGGGTCTTTAAGATGCTTACCATTCTGACAGTGATGAATCACTGAGGGAACTACTTTTTCTAAAATAGCAAAGCTTAAAAGGTTTAAATCATTGGACAGAGCATGCAACTTTACAACTTTATAAAATGTCAGTATTGTTATTACCACTGTCAAGTTATTCTCTTGTTTTTCAGGTGTTTTTCACCTGATAAAACCTTGGTGGAAAGACAGGTAATGTCTTTATGTCAAATAAGATTATAAATGTGGCACATTTTGGCTAACGTTTTTAACCAGAGTTGGGGGTTTAAGGACAGTAGAGAGGCAAGTAGGCAGGAGATGTAAAAATATTAGGTAAATGTAGCATTTCAGTTGTCTATCCGTGTTCTTTGCATATGTTCTCAATAAAGAAATATATAAAACAATATTGCCCATCATGAACCCATCGCCTCCTGCACAGCTCCCTTGACTGTTTTCAAGGCGCTAGCTTGTGATTAGTCTGTCTCCATCTCTTTCACAGCTCTGTCTTTTTCTCAGCTTCCCTCTCTACCTTTCACACCTCCTGGCTTCCTATCAGTCTGTGTTTCTGACCGGGAACTTGGCTTTCATGCTGCCAGTTGCGAGCGAGACACGCGAGCAAGTGAGCAAGCACCAGGCCTGATGGGGCTGGGAAAACCATCATGCAAGCCCCCCCTCTTCCCCACCCGTCAAATTCACAGCGGCACCGAACACCGGCTAATTGGTTTCATCTGTATCCCCGCTGGGCCAGGATAAAGGTGTGTAAGGGATGACCTCATCACTCACACACACATACTGTACACACGGAGTCCAGATAGTGTTTCTGTTATTTCTTGTGCTGTTAATCTGTTAGGTGTAAAGCCATGTGTTTCGACAGCACAACACCATCCAAGTGTGTTCACAAGCTATATGCTTCAAAAGTGAGTGATCTTCATGAAATATCCAAACAGTCATGGCATACATGGAAACATACTAAATAACTATATATCACTATGTTCGACTATGTTGGGACACCCTTTGCATCTGCTGTATGTTTAGGATACCTCTGTATCATTACTTGTTGTAAACCCTATTTGCTGTATCCTGTTATTTTCTACTGTAATGATCCAATTTCCTCACATGGATCATTAAGTTTTCATCTAACATAATCTAATCTGGATCAAATTTACAAATATCTAGTTTGGGAGCACTGGCTGGGGTTTCAGATGAGTGTTAGAGTGTTACTTACACAAAGTATGTTAAATTGATTTCCTGTAATTGTCTAAATCAAGGCAAGCCTGACCCATCTGGTACTCAAAGCAATTTATCTCAAGTCTAAACAACATATTATGCTGGTCAATGTCTGATTTTGACTTTTGTATGAGAAAATAAAAGCCTTCCTTCCCCTCTAGGTGCACTCTTCACTCACCGTGAATGGCTTAGCGGATCCCTTGTCGTCCTTGCCTGATATGACTTTGGCGCCCCTTCTGGTCTCCCTCAGTCTCTCGATTGCTGGAGGCTTCACAAACACTACGAAGGGTTTAAACTCTGCCGTCCGCAGGTGCTTTAGCGTCTGAAGAAAGACAAAGGGGTGTTACCATCTAGCAACCAAAGAGCAACCAGAGCCACTGATTTAATGTATGGGTGGCCAATCCTGCCTGTATGGTAAATGTGCTTCTTTTGGAAGACACATTTCTGTCTACATCTGCATGGCTTCTTGTCTCTTCTTTATGTTGACAACTGCACAAGAAAACACCAATCTGGTCTCCCAGAGAGGTAGAACAGAGGTCAAAGTTGGTTAGTGGTGGCGTCAGGCATCAGGCCCTCCTCTGGCTCTGGCACCGCGATCAAGGCTTCTCACTGTGTTAATAGGTAGTGAGTTTGAACCCACAACTGATAGGAAGGTGGATAAAAACCAAAAGGAGGGGCAGGAGAGGAACCACTGGAAACCATTCATTGCTGCTTTCATCAGCCGCTCAGCAGACAGTATCAGTCAGCAATAACATGCTTTGACACTGCCACTGATCTGATCCATGAGTCATGCTGGAGAATGGGCTCATACTGGAGGTAGGGGGGATGACTATTAGCTTACACAACATCACAAAAGTATGCCAAAAACAAAAAAGCACATAAGTAAATGTACATTCATCCACATGAGCTTCCACAGACTCTTTCTCATACACTTGAGCCGAGGGCTCTATGGCTAGCTCCCACTGCTGCTCAGGCCAGGGTGGTTTGAGAACATGCCAGGCTAATCTACATAATGGTGTATTTGTGCCTCATGTGTGTCATTATCCACTGGGCAAAAACAAACAGAGAAGATCTCGTGGGGCAGAGGCTGGACGATACAGGCCTGGCCTTGGATAATGGGAAATCATGCTCAGAGGGTATGTTGGGGCTCAGCGACAAGCTGGCCATTTGTGTAGAGTCTGATCGACACCACCCAAGACACATAAGCCAAAGAGGAAATCTTCAAATAGAGGAAATTAGCTGTAATTGCTCCCTCAAAATGCCCCCTTTAAAACCCGCTTTGGTAACCCAGTAAGCAGCCAAGACCTCAGGAAAGCCAGAGAAGAGAGATCTTCCGAGATAGGTGGGGAGAGAGGTGCCAAAAGGCTTAAAATACAAGGAGATGACGACAAGAAAGAATGGGATGCCGAGGAAGGGTTTGTGTCACTCACATGAGGCTGGACATCCAATAGGCACACTTTGTTCTTGGAGAGGACAGAGCGTATTGAGTCTAGACTTGTCCCGTAGTAATTCCCTTTGTACTCGCCATACTCGATGAATCTGAGAGGTGAGATTGAAAGAGAGAAGTTGGGAGATGAGAAGATTGTTGAGAACACCTCAAAAATTATTCTGTGCAGAAATTAGCATCTAATACAAGACTGATATCCCCTGAGAGTAACATTAGAATCTCGCCCTAATCTGGTCAACTGTGTCAGCACACTCCTGAGATCCATTTTAGAAATAATGATATATAAAAACCCAACAAATCCACAGAGACAGGAGGATTACTCTGTCAACCACTGACAGATCTGAAGATAGCATTCTTTAGCAGAACTTAAAAACCAGACGTTTTGGCCGGGCTTGTTTTTATATAATCTCCTACGTTACCCTTTCAATCAGTAACACCTGTTTGTTCCAGAGAGACCACAAAGCCCCTGAATGCCAAAACCTTCCCTCCTTAATCCATGAGGATTTTAGCCCAGCAAGCAACTGGGTGCAAGCAAACAAACACTTTTCCACCAGATAATCTTCCCTCTTTCACACCAATCAGCTGTCACAAAAAAAAAGAGAAAGCCACCAGTGTATTTTTAGCTGAAAACAAGGAGGGGAAAAAAGGCAGAGAGCGGAGTAACGACGTGGAAAGAATTTCAAGCTAATAGGACGGTGAGGTATGCTCACAGTCTGTTCATGACGAGTGTCGGACAGAATGACTGCCTCAGTGTGACTGATGCCATGTAAAAAGAAAGTTTTATGGTAATTGCCAATGTAAGAAAGTTTTACTCAGCTTTTTTTTTTTTTTTTTTAAAGGGAGGCTTAAGTCTCTAAAAAAACCCTCATATTCGGTTATGGGAAATTCATTTAAAAGCTTACAGTAGCCTGTGTTTAAAAACTCACACCTTGCAGCATTCTGTACTGTTTGTTGTTAAAGGAGAAGGTATATAGATTACAGTAAAGCATGCCAGTGGAGGTTTGGCTATATTGAGAGTATGGATTGTTGCCATTTTGACACAGAACAGGGCTTCCCTTGGGAAAGTTGTTCAAGCTAAACACATGTTGTTGTGGCCCCAATTCAGAGACCTTTTATTTAGCGTTTCTGTGCAGAGCGCATTGTTTCTGCTGCATGCAATGAGGCATAACGCAAACAAGTTCATCTCACTCCTCGTTTACTTTGCTGCCTTGTAATTTCAGCGTCGAGTGTCCCACGCATGCACCCCACATCACAGCTCTGTCACTCACCCCTCCGACTCCCTGAAAAACATTGCATGCCTTGACCTACACCACAACATGGCCTAAATATACAGCCCCCCTTTCCCTTCTCCTCTCTGCATGCTCTGACACTCTATATGCACTCACCGCCACAGGCTTCCCTCTATGTCATATGTGCTCTATGTGTGTGTTTGCGTGCGTAAATGTTTTGCATGTGCACCCTACAGTATATCTTTTTTCCCCCCTTCCAGCTCGTGTGAGACCAACAGAAAGGCATCAATCATTCTTATGACTATTACAACTTGCATTTCAATTTGTTGGCCACAAATGTCAAGGCGGGCCGCGGTGTGGCTGGATTCAGAGAGCGCGCCTAAGGAAAGGAGGAAGCAGAGACAGGAGACCTTGGGGCCACTGTCTGGAGATCTGTTACCAACGTAGGGCCCGGCCCTGTCAACACCAGCTCACAGTCGGTTACAGAGACACACAGACGACAGCAGGGAGGCTGTGTTTGAATAGTGGCAGCAAGTAGTGGAGCAGTCAGACTGCTGCTCTCACTGCTATGCTGCCTCTAGTGGTTTAGAGATATAGATAGATTCTGTTGTTTTCACCAGTGTGAGTGTTGTCAAATCTCAGTAGAGGTTTACACATAAAACTGAAATACCAGAAACTACATCATACTAATAAACATTGAATACATGTGGCTGGAATCATTTCATGTTTTGTAATATGATTAGTGCTGAAACAATTACTCCATTAAAAGATTAGTTGATCAACATTTCAACAACAGATCAACATGTCATAGTGCAAATGTGTTGTTTTACTCTATTTTTCTCTGTTGTAATTGGAATATCTTTTGTTTTTGGACTTTTGGTCAGAGGAAAAACATGTGCCCTTAGGCTCTAAGACATTATGATGCCCATTATTCACAATTTTCTGACATTTTCTAGACTAAACAAGTGCCTGATTCATCAGAAAAATGCAAACATTTTTTGTTGGGAGGAAGTGGGGCACAATGCCCCTTATTACTCCTTTGTACAAAAATGTGGGAGTTACATTACTAATAGATTATTTGCATTTAAAGAAACCAACCTCATGACCATGATGGAGGCAGTGTAGCTGACAATGTTTGCACTGCAAAAATATCTCTATCTCACCAAGTAACTTGTATCTATTATCGAGTCCTAAATGTTTGATTTCTTTGCAAAAGTGAAAAAAAAATTGCAAGTGCAGTTAGATTATTTCAACGTGTTTCAAAACTAACAAATTACATTTGAATCTAGATACCCCTAAAACAAGTTTATTTATTTTGGGAACAGACAGAAATGATCAGGCACTTGTTTTAAGTAAAAAAAACAAAGAAAGGAATCAATAATAGATACAGTAAAAATACTCAAGAAGATGGAGATTTTTGTAAAGTGGGAGAATAAACACAGCACTTGGAAGAAGAACTGTGCAACCCGATTTTCATTTATTTCAACTTCTTTCAACTCTGTGTCTTATTGGAAATGTATTGTTCATATAGTGTGGCAAATGCAAGTTTTGGGGCTTTTAAAGATACATGTTCTTGTTAGGATTGTCTGTAGTCCACTGTTAAGTTAGGATCTGATGGTTGTACAGTGTGTTAGGTCTGTTTTCCTTCTCTATTTATACCAGATACAGTTGTGCCTACTTGTTGTTGTGGATATCCGTCTCAAAGAGATGTTTGGAGATGAAGTGGTACTCCACGCCGTCGCTCTCCTGGCTCCTCTTGGCCCGACTGGTGTCTGAGAAAGAGAGAGAGAGAGTGAAGACAGAGAGAGAAGGAGTGATTACCTCAAACCCAGACTGTCTGACTCACTGTTGGGGTAGAAACCATCTGAACTGAGCCCCTTATTAACATCGCTGGAAGTCTGAAACACAGCACGCTGGGCCATGCCAACCCTTGTATATATTATTGTGTAATTGCACTATAAAATACACAACCTGCAGCACTAAACTCAGACACTTAACTGACATGCAGCAGAGCTTTACTGTGTCTTATTAAATTTGTCTCTTGTAATGTGGCTGCAGTGCCCGTAGAAACAGAAGCCATAGCATTAGCCGCCAGTGTTAGCCGCTGCAAGGCAATTGAGTTTGGGAGCTCTAATTAACATGAAGTCCCTACATTTACTTGGCCATAAACCATAAAGCCTCTCTGTAAAGTGGGCGGTGGGGGCGGCACGTGGAGGGAACGTGAGCAGGCAGCAGTGGTGAATTTGTAAGGGTCAAGGGGTCGACTCACACTCTGACTCATCTCAGGAGTGCTTCAAAGGTCAGAGGGGAGAGGTATGCACCCATCAGACACTCTGAACAGCTCCAAAACAAACTATTAAACTTTTATCACCTGCGACTCAAAATTGTCAAGTTCTACTTTACTCTCCTCTGAGTTTTTCTTCTTTCGTCAGCATGTGTTGAGGCTGTGCCCTTGCAGTGGACCGGGGCCTTTCCTTTACATGGTCCACACTGATCTACAGGGTTCATGGAAAACCAATGGTGTGATTTATACAATGTGTCACTCGCTTGAGAAGAAAAGACAGCCGTAAATTCAACCACGTTGGAGAAGACACTGAAGAAGATCAATGACTTTCTGTCATCAGCCCCAGACAACAGTAGTAGGAAACACACAAGGAGAAGGCCAGAACAGCCTTGTCATAAGATAACATATACTTAGTATGCCTCATATTTAGAAATGTGTAAGACACATTGCCAAACAGCCTCTTGGTAATTTGACCATCGCCGTCCACCATGCGTTATTTTGGCATCTGTTTTGTGGCACAGAAAATAATTACAGTGCAACAAAAGAATGTGCATCCGTTCATTCCCCAATTCATGGAAAATATCAGTAAGCTTGGATTGGAATCAAAATGTTTAACCCCCAACTCTAATGGCCTATTGCAATGCTCCTTGTGTTCCTTAGACGGCTGGTTTACATTTTACAGCGACAAGCAGGAGGGAAAAAAAAACCCTGAATCTTAACCGGGGCCACAAGCCGGTGGTCTCCCAAACTCCGGTTTTCAAATTAACAAAAAAGGGTAACGCTTTTGGGCTTAATCTGAAACAACAGCAAGTGTTAAACACATCCATGTGTCCATTGGCAGCAATCAAACATTCAGAAAGAGGGAGACTAGATCTCAATGAGAGCCAAGACTTGTGGCATATGTCTTCTATATGGGTCAGAATCTGACTGTCTGGCCTCTATTAAATACAGCATCACAGGTCACATTTGAAAACAATTAACAGGCCTTGTGGAAAAAAAGGCCCCACCGATGGGATTTTAATACCAGGGACATTTCAAGCGTCAGACTTCGGCTGGGACATATCCATTATGCCACAGGCCGTGTAACAAACATGGCAATTAATATCAGCAGTCCTCATATTTCCTCAAACTCTTGTCGCAGTTTTCCTCCAAGCCCCAGATGGTAACTACGCAATTACTAGTGCCATTGCCCTGCTTAAATGTATAAATCAAAAAGATTTATTTGTCCCAACATGTTGGCTGTGGGACATTCCAGAACTGCAAAAAACTAAAAAATGCTGGCAAGGCTTGGAGAGCCAGTCGTTTGCAGCAGAGCTGGATGGTGTTCAGAATTATGGCAAGCTGTCATTTGGTCCTTAAAAGGAGAGAAAGGGAGGAGGCAGCACAGGAAAAAGACAGAAAGAAAGTGAGAAGTAAACTGAGAAAGAAAGGAGAGGTGGTAGCTTGGTGCCAACTTGTGAAGCAGTGGAATGGCATTTCTTCAGGAGGTAGAAAAACGCAGTTTCCTCCATCATTCAGAGCTTGTCAGGCAGACAGTGAAAAGCTGACAATTACACAGGAGGAGAACCAAGCGCATGGGCCTTGAGAGGACCAGCCACACTGCCTGAGAGCTGCCCTGGGTGTCACTCACTGCCACAGTTACTCTGTGTGTGTGTGTGTGTGTGTGTTTGTGTGTGTGTGTGTGTGTGTCTCTCCAGACGGGACTTTCATCACTCAAACAGTACAAGCACTCTAACACAATGTGAAAACTTAACTGAAACATGTAAGGTAAACATCCTTCACCTAAAGTGATTACTTTGATTTGTTGCTAAGCAGTCACAGGGTGTACCAGGGAGCTCTGTACTCGCAATTTAATCTGGTATCTTAAGGCTTACATTTCTGCGCTTCTTGGGTGTAAATGGATTCAGAAGAGTAAAGAGGGAGGCAACATGTCCCCATGACGACACAGTTTAGTAGTGTCAGTTAATGTTTATGGAGGGTCCTTCCTCCAGAGATCAGCAGCTCATCAACAGGTGACTTAAACATATAAACTGAAAGTTCTGTAGATTTAGTTTATTAGTTATTATTCAAGATGTTTACAGCTCTTGGTACATCAGTTATACCGAGAGCTCATTTACAGTCAGAATTGTTTGTTTTTACCAAGAGAACAATTGCTCCACTTACGGAATACAGAACATAAAGCTTGTTTCTATACCAACATTTTTACCTTTTTCTTCAGCAAAAAGAAACCAGATTTAAAAATGTCTATAAAATTTAGAATAAAAGTATAAACTGGCAAATTGTAGTTTGGTGGGTTAATATCATTCCCTGACTAACTTTACATTATTTAAAAGTAGAAACTCTTCTTTTGTGCTGTAAATGTTATGCAAAATGTATCCCAAATAAATTTTGTAGGACAACCATGCAGTATAATTTAAAATCTTTTTCATTGTAGTTTAATATCTTGTTTTTCAGGATCACCATATTAGCTGGTGCAATTAAGCTGGTGCAAATGCAGCATGAGGGGGAAGCCGTGTGTCTTCATTCCCTTTAAAAGCTATTTGTCAATAAATAGCAGAACTGAAACAGTGGTCTGGTAAAAGGCTCACGGGGGACATGATGTATAAAACATACATTCACAAATACACACAGACAAACACACAGATAAGAAAGAAGAAAAACATAGAGAGCAAAGATTTGAAAGACAAATTGAATCTACTGAGAGACGCTCAGTTAATGTTGGATTTGACCTGACCTCAGTAAGTAGAATAGAGTGAACTTACGTGGGATGGTGACGCTGAAGTGTTGGGGGTCAGAGATCAACAGTTTCCTCTTAAGCTCATTCAGACCAACTCCAGTGGGTCCTGCACAATCACAAAAGCATTATGAAAAGGATGTGATGTTGTTACTGGGAATGAAATTGTGCAGACATTTTGACATCAGAGTAAGAAAAGCATAGGTGTAATTAAAAAGAATTAGAGCAACACTTTTAACAGATCATGCAATATCAAAATCATCAATATTATCAATGAATTAAAAGGTGCACTCCATTGATTTAGTATTGCACTTTCATAAAGTTGGAGGACTCAAAAGAGTCAAAAAAGAGACTCAAAAAAGAAGAGAAAAAAATTAATTGAAGTTGCAGAGACCGGCATATTCTGACTTCTATCTTCTAGTACGGGTCAAGCTCCAAAAACACAGGATCCTACATGCAACTCGATAGTACCTCTCAGTCTCTCCTTGTCTAGTAAATACCCACGGATTTTAAACTCCATGCTCCCAATTTATAATGCAGACTTTCAGTTTCAAATCTGAAGCCTTCAAGCCCAAGAGAATATGACATCATCAGAGTTTCAGACTTCAGAAAAGTTCAGAAGACATTACACAATTATTTATTTTCACAGACTGGGTCGTGCGCCTCGTAATGAGTAAATTTGAGTGAATTTGATGTGTTCAATTGCTGGAGTGCCCGTTTACACAAAATTAAATCATGCATTCAACTTTTCTCAGCTTTTCTGTTACAATGACCATGTTTAGATTACTTGTGTCGTTTGTTTGTTCTTGAAGAAAGTGAGAAATTCAGTGGTTATTTTTTTTCATAATATTATGAACCCAATTTACCACGGTGTGAAATTAATTTCATACACTATTAAAACACAATCAACCCAGTAGAAGCTTTTCAGGCACAGAGAATTGATTAAGGCTTTTAATGTGATGAAACAGCAGGAATTCTACAGTTACAGTCATCTCTCATTGCAGTTTGGCAGAATATTAAAACTCTAATATATAGTAGGTATACAGTGAAGGTAAGGATGAGTGGGAGAGGAGAAGGCAGGAGAGACTAGTGACTATTAGTGCAACTGTAACTACAAAAGAAGAGATTTAATAGCCAGCCAGCATTTGGAGATGTCAAAGTTAATCAAACTGAGCAAATTAATTTAATTTTAATATTAAGAAAAAAAAAATATGGCAGTTTGGAAACTATTTTGAACAGATATCACAAACATATATTTTATTTTTTCAAATGCATCTAGCACAGATTAAAAAAAATGTATTTTTTATTATTGGAACCTGACTTTGGTTTGGTGGAAGTATCTTTTACTTGGGAGACATTCTCCAGTGTTTTGGTGGTTGTTACCAGGGTGCTACATCATCCTAATTTGAACCAACTGGCATCAGTGTCTTCTAACAGACTGGTTTTGGAGTTACAAGTGCACGGCTGGGCCTTTCAGTGTTTTAGCACAGCTCTGCAGTGTGTGGACAGTTAGAGACAGAGCTTGATCTGGGCTCGAGATTCTTCGCATGCCTAACGTTCTGGGCAGGCACTACAATCGCATCAAATCCTATTGGAAATTCATTTCTCCAGGCAAATGTGTTTAGCAGGTCGCTCCTCTAAAACAAACGGACAATGAGTTCACTCAGCGATGCGGATTAGGTGGAAAGACAGGGAGAGGGATAAAGAGAGAGAGAAAAAAAAATGTTGAAAAACACAAGCTCTGTATTTTTTAGAGAAAGAGTGCCCCTGTTTCCTCTCATGCTATCTGCGCTGTTCGTCTACATTTCATGTGGTGTGAAGCGGGACAGATTTGTGATCCACAACCTGATAAATAGGTGTGGACAACAAGGCCCTTTTAAGCATAATCTCTGAACACTGGCAGCCTTTGCAGACAGACAAATTCACACCCCACGCTTTCCCTTTCCCTCTGCACCCAGCAACACATGGTTTGGGTCCTATTGTGCGACTGCTGTAAGTGATAAAACCTGTTTCCTCAGTGCACTCACACACTGTACTGTGAATTCAAAAAGTGAAAAAAAAAAAAGAAAATAGAGAAAAATACCCCGATTCTCTTTGGGGCCGTCGGCACGAGGCATTCTGTGGTTGCCGTCTCACATAAACAAGCACATGGCCAAGCAATGACAGCAATCAATCTTAACTGGGCAGAGTTTTTCAGTAAGGGGGAAAAAAAAGTCACAGAACCTGGGGGTTGAGGGCTCGGGTGATTTATTAAGATGAGGAAATGGAGTTCATTTTGAATTTGTTTCGGGAGCGCGCGAGGAATGCAGCTGTGCTGTTTGAACAAGGCTGTGGATCAATGTTGTTGTAGGTGCTGAAGGTGGCAGACCGTGGTAATAGAGGCTCTTTTATGAGCCCTATCACAGTGGTGCAGACAGGAACCTCCACACAAGCTTGTTTGCTTGAATCTGAGTGTGGATATCAGGGCCCGTGCACATGGGACCGACAGAGCCATTTGTGCTACTCTCGGTATGACTAACGGCCCCACTTCTGCATGCTCATAAAACCATTTTCACCTTGTACATCGCTCCCTTGCTTGCCACTTGCGATATCAATGATGCATGGCAGAAGGCCTTCTTCAGAATACCTCAGACGGCGATTAAAGCTCATTCCAGCTGTACCACCGCCTGCCAAGGGGGCCCAACAGGCCCACCACCAGGTCTTTTACAAGCAGAAGCAGTGCCCTGTGCTCCCGTTCCACCGTCTGACCTTAAATACGCCACCTCTTTGTGCATTGTTTGTTTTTAACAATGCCCTAATACAACAGCAACATTATAAATCTGAACACCACAATAAAAAGCGGCATAACTCTCCCAACTTTTCTGGACTAAGCTGCGTATTTACATTGTGTTTATGTGTTTTTCTCTCCCTCCGTCGGACTCTCTCGCTGGCCCTCTCGTGGTACTTCTGGCCTTGCAGATTGCTGTGCCAGTAAAAGTGTCAGACTTCATTACCACACTCATTAGATACGCCGCCTTTAATATCGCAAGCTTAATAACTTCCAGGCCAAAAGCAGAGCACATCGCATGCAGCTTGCGCCGAGAGGCTGAGGCCAGGCCCGACAAGGCCCGGCTCCGGGCCCCCGAGCCTCGACCCAACCTCAAACCTCCCAGCCTGCCACACATCCAGAGCAGGGAGTATTATAACACTACTCACAGCACTGGCTTCGCTGCTACCACATTTAAAAGACGACAGTGGTGCAATGTAGGAACCACAGATCATTTACAATGCACTGCTACTTCGTTTTCAACAGGGCAAAGTCTTAAAATAGAGTTCCAATTTTATATATTTGGATCACACATAAATATCCACTTAAGCATCAGTGTATTTGAAATATGTTAGGGCTAAACCTCAACATAAAAACTTTCAATTCATCAAAATCTTAGTTCAGTGTGTCAAGTTACAAGGAAATGTGGAAATCAACACACCATTTTGTCAGGTTAAATAATCAGATTTCTTTCAAAACCAGCAGCGGTTTAGTCAAACTATGCATACAGTATATAAAAATATATTTTCATTGGCTGTCTGATTTTAACTGTACAAAAACCCAGATAAGCATCTTGATCTTTGAAACGGATCTCAGACTCTGCACTCCATTTAAATGCAGGAGTTGAGCAGCGGGGTCATTCATTAGTGGGTACTGCTGACCTGAGTGACCACATGAATGAAAAAGTGCCTTGAGGCATTCCTAAAAAGCTTTTGGGAGAAGGGAGATGTTTGATATGAAAATAGTAGGGGGGGGGGGGAGTGTCGTGCTGGAGCAGAGTGGAAAAAGTGCAGGGCTGAGAGCAAGTCAGGGACGGAGGGTTGTGTCCGTTTGTGTCTGGAAGTCCTACATTACATGCCAACTTTACCTCTGCTTGGGGAAGTTGCATGAAAATTTGCAGCCAGGAATCTAAACAATACAAGCTGCTTTTATGGATTAAATAAAAGGGCAGATACTATAGCTAAAAAGCAATTTCCTCAAGTGATACATTAAGGAATGAAGTGTCTGACCCCTGACTAAAAGGAGTTAGAGAGAAAAGATTTCTAATAAGAAAAATCAAGAGTCTCTGGGGAGAAGAGGGAGCAGAGAAGCAGGCAGAGAAACATAAAGCAGATCTTTCCTTGGCCCTCCGCTTCATTACGTGTGAAATTGTCCATAGGTTGTCCTCCAAATTATGGAAGTTAATTGAAAATATTTACATTAGCATGACGGGTAGGAGAAGTTCAGAATCCTTTGTGTAAGGCTGTGACATGCTGGCAGCAAAATGGGTTTGCTAATTAGCAACATGCCTGATGAAGTCCATGCTCTGCGTGGTGTATTTAAGTGAGCCAAGGCCTAGTCAATCAGGCTTGGAGCACAACTCTGGAGAGAGCATGCGTAAGATTAAAAAAAAAAAAAGAAAAGAAAAAGAGTGTACCCTTGTTGCCAGTGGTGTTCATTTCTAGATTAACCTCACGAATGTTTAAAAACTGCTGTCAGGACATCTAAAATAGAAGATGAAGACTGGAACAGATTTGAGTTCTCATTCCTTGAGTGCATCTCTTGCCTTGATGAATGGAAATCGATTGGAAGGAATCACACTGAAAATTTTGGGAATGTTTTGTTCCATCTGTGCCTGGGACATTCCTGTCATTTTTTGTTACAAGTAACAAACCTAAAAAGGAAAATGTGGAAAAGGCTAGAGCTCACTGATGGTACAGTTGGTCCTGAGAAAGATTTAAGTCTTTACTGTTGCACCTGGCTTAGAATATTGTTCCACTGGCAACACTCGTCCTCCAACCACAAATACAGAATGAGAAACCACTAAATTCATTTCAAGACCTTGGCACGTTATAAAGCTCTTTGGAGGGCTTTGTAACACCCGCTCCTCGAGGCAAGTGTTAACAATTCCATCGGCTAGAAAAATTGAAAGGACATTGAGAGTGAGGCGCCTTAAATGAAAGTATTAAATACGACTGATTAATATGAGGTCTGCTCTGTCGATTCCACTGAGTGCTAAAAGTCTAAATGAATGGCCCAGGATGACTGCGGGTGAGTCCCCGCATTGGGAGGCTCATTTCTGGGCTGGGGGTCGTGGGAGGGCAAGGCCAGGCCACCCGGGACTTCTGGAGCTGCAAAACTCTGAGTCACAGTCGTTTCTGTGAGCTGTATGTGTCACCATAAAGGGAGGAGAGGATTTTTATTAAAATCTATGGTGTCTACGGTGCCAAGTTTAACAGCACTTGACTCAAAAACAGTGCAATGTGTGAGGTAAGCAGTGATATCAGAGTGTCATTTTTTTGATAAAGTGTTCGGCGTCCAGCTCACTACTCACCCACTAGGATCACCAGCCTGTGTTTAGCTCCACTCTGCCTGCGGTACATGGTGACCTCCTCGTACGTGGGCACGTCAGCCATATCATACATTTCGCTCTTCTTACACTCGTACATGGACTTGTTGGTCTTCTTGTCTCTCCTGCTGAGACGGAAGCTTCTCCTGAACCCAGCTGGAGGTTCAGGATGAAACAAAAAAGGAAGGGAGAGGAGACAGAAAGAAAGAAACGCATTAATCTACAAGATACAAAAAGAAAAATATGTTTGTGTCAGTGTGTATGTCTATGAGGGTGTTGAAATTCCAATGCAACTGTATGTACATATAGGACCGCAGCTGTGCACTTCGATTTATGGTCATTTCAGTGTCTTGGCAAACACCTCCACAGCTCGATGTCCAATACCTCATATTGCATTGTGCAGCTCAGTTTTATGACAGCTATCTTTGCTGTAGGTGAAAAAACGACAACGCAGCACGCAGCCAAACAGTTTCCCTGAATATTGCACTAAAACGCTTGATTCAGATTTTCCCCTGGTGACATGTAATGGGTTTTAATTTTCTTCTCGTATGCATACACACATCTCTTGAAGACTGTGGTGAGGTTTTAGGGCTTTTTACATTTGTGAAAAGCTACACAAAACATTACTAGATGTTTTCTCAGCGGCTGTATTTCCTTTTTAATCAAGCTAAGAGTGACTCACCCTTGTTTTATATTTGTCTGGTACCTTTGGAATCTTGTGACTTCAGAAGCCAGATTTCTGCTGAGAGTTCATAATGAGAAGCGAAAGAAACAAGATATTCTTTCAATATAATTCACTGTTACAGCATGTGAATTTAGTGCTAGTTTGTTAATGATTGTTCACATAACTGTCAGGCTATGATTTGCAATTCATTCAGGTTACAATCTCAGATATTAGTGAGGTCTGTGAGTGCAACGCCTATGTATGTGTGTGTCATTTAGTGTTCTTTGGTTGGCTGGCTGCCTTGTCCTGTGCGTGTGGGTCACTTTACATCATCTCTGATTGGTTTATGGTGTGCACTATGTCCTCAGATTGCCGCTACAAAGGCTTCTTAATATACCAATCCAAGAGTAAGTACGCCTTGATCTTATGATCTACAACAGTATCAAAAAGAATATTTTCCCCCTAATTTGAGGACCACAGTTTCATATTTATGACAGATGTTGCTTAAACCTAAAAAGTAGTAAATCTCCAGAACCCAGGATGTCCACTATTCTATTTCTGTGTTTGCTCATGGGTTGTTTTCAGCCTTCTCGTTCATTATTTCAGCTTTTAATCAATAATTAATGAACTCAGAAATATGATGCAAGAAGATGTAAGATTAAAGTAGCATGAAAATTATGGACTGAGAGGAAAATCAGGAGTTGAAACAATCCCTGATACCCACCCCCTTAATATTTTCCACAACATTTTCAAACCACTGTGGGGCTGTGCAGACATGCAGCAAAGAGAAAAGAGTCTGCATTCTTCTCGGCTTGTTCTTTTCCAAACAGTCCCTTAATAAGGGATGGAGCTATGGACCTATGCTGAGTAACAAATGAAACACACTGTAAGTCACTGGAGCAGAAGAATAATGTTTTTGCATGAGCCTGTGTATACGAGTATCCACACGCGCCAGTGTACTGAATATAGTATTACACTGAACATTTAGGGCAGACTTTGTTCCACTGTGGGCAAGTTGTGGCTAACGTTGTCTGTGCCATTTCTCCTGTGGTTAATCTACTCATTCAGCACCCCCCCCCTCCCCCCACCGAGGGAGCATTACCTCCGCCACACAGTGGAAAACATACACCGCTCATCTGCATTTCTCCTGTAGAGAAATCAAACTGCAACCAATATCCACAAGGTTTGACATCATTAGAATAAACATTAAGACTACAATCTTAATGATATCCTGTTGAAAACGAGCGGTCAATTTTCTGAAAGTTCATCCCCGAAAACCCCACTTTGGTCAGTCATTTATCCCAATGTAAACACACAACTGGCTAATTAGGCTTAACTAATACTATAAAAGTCATTAATTCTATCTGTCTTGGGGTCTGACAGGCTGCCACCTCATTGGCTCAGGGTAAGGCAAACCTCTAGGTAGACAGGTGCACAGGGTTTTGTTACAAGTCTCAACAGTTAATATAAATTGCCATCCCTCAGCTGAGGGGGGGGGGGGGGGGGGGGGGGGGGGGCTAAGTAATCTTGTGCCCCTCAAAATCACTTAAACCCTCCTAGACAGCTCTATCCAAATAATGGAGAGAATTCTCTTCTTTTCCCTGAGCGCTGCCTGAGGGTAAATAAATTAAAGCCTCATGCAGTGGTGAGCAGTACCATCCCTCACCTTCAGTACTGATGGAGAATGACAGAAGGATGGAAATTAATTAGATCCAGAATTAAGAAATGATTCAGGCTCTGTTGAAACAAAGGAAGTTGGCCTGTTTGGCATAAAAAGCATCAGTTATGTTGGAAAACCAACATGTTTGTCACAAGATGATCCAAGTATAAAGGTTACTGTTAGAAAAGGAATGTATGATATGTGCAGCACAAAGATCCAATATCTTTTTAATAGTGTGACAGGTCAAATCAAATTTGTTGACAATAGTTCTGCTTTGAATTTGCCTGGAATGAGAACTGAGTAGTGGCAGTGTACTGATGTGTTTTTCTGCAAAAGAGCGTTGTGTGTCTTGGGGTATGGAGTTAAAGTTTCCTTGCTTAAGTCCCCGACCCACCCACACACGCACCTCCTAATGGTGTGCACCAGGCCGTGACTGGGTAATCGCCAGAACTGCAACTGAAAACTTGCGTGTACGCATGCGCACACTTTTTCACTTGCTCTCCCTCTCACACAAACACACACAGACACTTCAATTGAAGGCTTTTTCAGTAAAACAGAAACATGAAAAAAGTGGAGGAAAAAAAGATGAGCATATTTGATGCAGTGTAAACACAAGCAGTGACTATGCACACACACACATACACACACACACACACACAGACATGAACACACAATTGCTTGGAAGTCGCCAGTAGTCCTGCAAGCCCATTTTCCAGTGTGATAATATCTTACAGCCACGTAGGAAATTCAGCATGTGCGTAAAGAAAGCGCCTGGAGGCCTCTGCAAACTGTGAATACAAACTGCCCACTCGGACACTAACATCCTGTGAAATGCTACTACCCCACACCTGTAAAAGAAATGGCCACAACTGTAAAAGAAAAAAAAAAAAGGTCAGGGCAATAAGACAAATGTTCCTAGAAAAATTAAAAAAAAAAAAACAGATGACTCAAAAAGACTCAAGTCATGCATTTGCCAATGCGTGTCTGAAAGAGGAGAAGCCTGAGAACAATACAAGCATCAGGTCTTCCAGACGTCACGCGTAGGCGATCAGCGCGATGACAACACAGAGAAGAAAGAAAAAAGACTGCCATTTTCCCTCCAATCAAACTTCATTTTGTGTAGAGGGGGAGAGAGAAAAGTGCAGTGAAGCTAAGAGGAAAAGGCTCATAGTGAAACCACCTGTTGCAAGGCCCCAGCGCAGTGAGGGCCGACGTGTAGGCCTAACTACAGGAGACTCTGCTGACAGCTCCAGTGCCATCCTGGCTCTGCCGCAGGGGGCCCTCTCTCCTCAAGACTAATGGAGACGACATCTATGGAATTAACCAGGCATGGCAGCTGGGGATTAAGTGAGCATTGCACTCTCGGCTCGATGCCGCACGCTGCGGTTTAACGCTGTAACACTTAGTCCCGTTCGTGGGCACCAAATGTGGGAAGCATTACCGGCTCTCTCGGCCTCATTATGCGTGCCCATTACTGGCTCGCTTGGAAGGGATGAGGAAGGCGCATGGTAGGCAACTAGCGAGGAGGAGTACGCTTTCCACACTGTCAGCCATTATTACCCCAACAGTGAATAAAAGGAAGTGTGTTGCTGGTCATAATGACAAAAATACAAAAGCCTGGGGTTGACGGAAGAACTGCTCTGCTTGATTTATCACCAATTTGCTTTTCTTGCATAATACAGGGAAACATGCTAGACTTTCATGGCCAAATATGCTTGGATTTCTGGAGTTTTGACATTACTGTGAAGACAGATGTCGAACGGTGTCACTGTGGGCCAACATCATGGACTGTAAAATGCAGCTGGAGGATTCAAGAAGGAAGAGGAGGATAGGAATCAGGAAAGGAGAGGAATCAGAAGAGGATTGGAATTAGGAGAGGAAAGGAATCTGAAGAGGACGGTAGAGGAATCCGGAAAGGAGAGGAATCAGGAGAGGAGAGTAATCAGGAAAAGACAGGAGAGGAGTCAGGAGAGGGATCACTAGAGGAGAGGAATCGGAAAAGCAATCGCGAGACGAATCGGAAGAGGAGAGGAGAGGAGAGGAGAGGAAAGAAGAGGAGGATGCTGGACGGATAGCAAGGGAAAAGAAGGAAGTTGACATATCCAGACTGAGAAGTGTGTGTCCTTCAAATACTCCCATCTCTCTCCTACAAATGCTAACAGGCATCTGTGAAAATGGTTATAGTTCAGTCATAAAGTGTGCTCCGTGGCTGATGTTAGGATATTTGATTGTATGAAGTGTCTAACTGTTTCTGGTACAAGATCTCAGCAGCATACACATATAGTATGTGACCCAACGTTTAGGGATGTTAACAAGCAAATATCAGTTTAACTGCAGCTGAACTGATGTACGTCACTCTTCTCCCAATGAAACGAAGGAAAAGAGAAAGTTTGTTGGTGTGACATTTGAAGTATGTACGTGTAACAGTCCACGGTGGTGAACTCATTAGAGTAATATCTGGGGAGAACACATTCTGGGAGTAGTTTCCACTGCCCCCGCACAAAGCATTTGGAAAGTGGTACCCAACCCAATTGTTACAGGCTTATACGGTGGAATAGTGCTCTAGACCTTTGGCTGCAAGAGGTCCATTTGTGTCGAGTGCTATTTGTTTTTCCCCTCCGTCTTATCCCACAGCTCTTTGGGCTCAGGAATGTCTCGTCTCAAAACGATGCCTGATGCCTTATGTGTTGGCAAAAAAAAAAAAAAAACACTCACACACGCACACAGAAGTACTTCTGCTTCTACTGGAGTCCTTGAAGCCGCTATCAACATGCCAAAAGGGGCCTCTAAGTGCCAAGAGTACTGAGGCTAAATGCCTGCTTTCCTGTTTGTCTCATCAGTCTGATGTTCAGACAGAGAAGATGCTCTACAACAAAGCCACAGTGAAGGAAATTCCATGTCTCTTTTCCAACTCTTTAAACAACTGGAATGGTTGGTTGCTAAAGCTGATAAAAGCACACCTGTCAAGCCAGTGCATATACCTTGCTCTGATTTTATCCAAATGTTGGATATCCATTAAAATGCATATCACTGCAATCTTATAAAGTGAAGTTCCTCTCTGTTTGGACTCAGATTGGGGGAAAAACACACTAATCCAGTGTATTGGCTCCTCCATATCCACAACTATTGAACCTGCAACCTGATGAACTCATCTCATTTTGGAACTGGAGCGTTTTTTATTTCAGTTTATAACACTTCTCCACTTTTTTCCATAACTTGGATGTAATTGGATTGTGAGGGGCTGATGGATATCCCAGCCCCCATTTGTTCAGCTTTAACTGATTTGGAGCTTCATGCTTGCCCACCACCCATCCATCTTTCCTTCTGTATATTCAGAGTGTGACTTCTGGTATTTTTGGGGATTATGATAGAGATGTGAAACGTCACTGTGTCTTGGCTTCCATATGACAGTGCAGGTGTATAGAATGTCTGGTTAAAGAGCTCTAATGGATAGCAGGAAAGACATATAATCTCTGAGTGCATCTTCTTGAAATGCACACTGGGTGTCAAGCCCACTCTTTGTTGGACGCAAATTGAAGTCTCCAAGCAGTGCTTTCTAGAAAGGCCTGATGGGAAGGCACCATGGGACACAGTTTTCCTCCTCCTATGTTGGGCTTCATTCTCTGGTCTGCTGGCTCTAAAATCAAGCAGCATCTCTAGGCGCAGGAATCTGCTCGCCCCCGAGTAGTGCTCGAGGATCGCTTTTGGCAATGGTCGCTACAGACGTTGCATCACTGAGAGAGGCATGAAGAGAAAACAAACCAAAAACTAAGGACAACAACAGCCTACCCCCTCCCACCGCCTCCTTTATTTCCCCCATGCAACCTCAGTAGCATTGCAAAAGCATCTGTAAGTTCTAGGATTTCAAACTGTTAGGGACGGGCCAACTCTAAATCATACAACCACATCCAACAGGCTGAAAAGCCATGCAGCAAGTACTCTCATAGAGAAGATGTTATTATAACTCACAATTTTTTTCTCTCCTCCTCCTGAGGTTCTCTCATTTCAGTTAAACCTCGTTCTGGGCTGCTGGAGTCAAGAAATTCTGCTAACCCGCTAGAGTGCTGGATGTTGTTTGGGTACTGAGGAGGAAAAGGAGAGGCTGAGGTCATTGACCTCATGGAGGAGGCAGGGTGACAGTGAGGGCAAGCCTGAAGGGGACAGAGAGGAGTGGAAAAACGGACTGGTGTTTGGCATAGTTCAGCACTGGGAAGTGACCCTGATTGAGCTTGGCAGACATGGCTCAAACTTAGTATTTATAAACTTGCGTGTGCACTGGATATCCTGTGAAATCTGGAGTCTAAATGGTGTAGTGTGCAAGGAGATTTCTGAGGCCAGTTCACCTCTTGACCTTGACATCTGAATATAGACAGAAGGGGAGAGAGAAAGAGAAAGAGATGGACGTACAGAGGAGTTGTGTATGAGCCAGCTAGAACGGCCTGTGGTCCTGCAGAGGGACGATACCTTATGATTTGTCGGGAAAATGACAGTGGTAATAAAAACATGATGGGGGAACATTTTCTGTACAAGACAGAGAATTGGAAGCAGCTCTCTGGAAAGGGTTGCAGAACCAAAGCGGGCCACGGTAATTGTCATTAAGTCTGACCGGGACCACATCAACGAAGCCGGCCCTCGGCCGGACCTCCAGAACAAAGCATGGAAAACAAGCCGTCCTTTTAACCCAAATCCATCCAGAACCATTCTCAAAGATGTCTTCAGACCCACAGCAGAGACAGAACAGGATAACTACTACATTCTGCAAATCCATCACATGATCTGCCAATACACTCATGCTGTCAGCAAGGGAGCAGAAATAGCACGCTGTAGGCTAGTGTACCACTACAGAACTACTCTTTGTGTTTTAACATGGGAATCAAAGTTGAATCAGTTACACCAAAATCACTCTGGGCTTTAAAAAATATACCCAGTACATTATGAAAAACATGTAACTATTTCTCAGTGCAACAAAGCACAGACTATTAACAGATGGTCTATGAAGGAAGGGTTAAAGGTCAAGGAAGGATAAATGGAGGGGTAACATGTCTAACACAGTCTTGGCCACTGTCTTCACAGTTAATGCATCGATGAACCAGCCACGTCGGGAGGGAGGAGGACAAAAGGAGGAGAAGAAGACAACATCTCTCACCTAGGTGGAATCCGCTACTATAGTCAGCGTCCTCTGGTGATGAGAAGAGAAAGAAAGGAAAAGCCAGAAGAGAGGCACAACATCATGTTAAAAGAGAATAGTCAGAGATGAAAGCACAGGCACCTAACCCTCTAAACCGTATATTGGAAAGATGAAGCTAAATGTAAAAGGACAAATCTGTAGAAATACACATAAAACATACATATACAGTACAAAAGACAAATCAGATTTGTTTTTGGTGTTATTTGTGTTCATGGAGAATCAGTTAATTATATTTGACTTTGTCCAAAGTCATAGCCATTGATGTAGTGGCACTGATGTTAAAGAAAAGGCTTCCTTCTTTAATTTTCTCTGAACAAGTCCCATTGACTACTTAAAAACAACATCCTGCAAATAAAGATTAGAATACACTGAATTTAGTTTTACTCTCCACTACATCCTTGGCCATTGCTTTGGATGTTCTTTGGAAGTCCATTAATAATTCAGTATTATGAGTACATTTGGCAGACATAAGATTACTTGAGGTGTACATGTGAAAGGATGATTCTCCAGAAGATGTCCACTCTAATGAAAATGACAAGTCAGATGGTGAAAGATGAGGCTTTAGACAATGCAAGAGCCAATGATCTGCTAATTCTCTGCAGTTTTTAGAGGAGAAATTGACAATGACATCTGAAGTTCCCCTTTAAGATATATTAGCTTTGACATGAGAAGACAGGCCAGATGAAAACAGGAAGGGTGGAGAGCAGAGGAGAGAGGTAGACCTTCCCTTACACACAAATATTATGAGGGGGAACCAGTCACAAATGGTTTTACAGTTTGCGTGTTGCGTCACTATCAGCAAGTGACCCATCAGTAAAGTCCTATCCAATGGGGGATTTCAAACGAGAAGTACCTTCAATTTCCTCAGCTGTGAGAAGCAGCAAAAGCAGCAAGGAATGGAATCGAGTCAAAGTTAGAGAAAGTGTTGGATTACAAAAAAGGACGTTGAGAGATGAGATGAGACAATAAGAGGACACCTACCAAACTCTACAGCCACATCATCTTAGAAAAGCAAAACAAAAGACAAACAAATGACAAAAAAAAGAGTTAAAATCTTAATTGCCAATATAAAACATCCTAAATTAAACTCTAGTCTAAGTTGCTTTGTGTTTCTGTTATACTGTACACTAGTACACAATATTATGACAATTAAAACATTGTGAGTTGAGTCATTTTTCACACAAAATTGAAACTATTTCATTTTGTAATGTTTGTGAAAAGTGCTCAGCTCCACTACTATGCAAATACATCTATCAGTCTACTTGTATCACTTTTGTCTAAGTAAAATTACTATATTAGTTTGAAAAAAAAGAAAAAAGGCTACACTTAGTAAGGTCCACTTACTAGCTTTTTCAAAACCTTTCACCTGCATCTCACTCTCTTCAGCAGCGGATTAAATTCAGGGTTTTGATTGATCTCATCACATGTATGACCACCATTTATCAGGTAACCAAAGTTCCACATTTACAGTAGGTCAGGTGGTGATAATGGAGCCATCTCAATGACAACTAAACACATTCCATCTGCTGGTGAAGACCATGAGATGCAGCCGAAAGCAGAAAAAAAAAATCAGTAACTGCACCTTGAGTTAAGATTTTTTTTCTTTTTGTCAAACTGCTATTTCCACTTTCAAGAAGGAATTTTCACGCTCTATTAAATTCATGCTAAATGTTTCTACTGTTTCTGTTTTGATAGAGACATTTATAGACATCGTTACCTAGTGACACACAGTCTGTGGTACATGTCTGTGGTGCATCCACTGTGACTTCACAGAGAGAAAGATATTTAGATTCAAAAGCCTCAAAAGGGCTACGAAAAATTGGTTCATACCAAAATATTAAAGTGAAGGGCATGTGTTATATATTGAAGCATTTCATTTTCATTTAAGCTAACTTTTGAAATGACTCCAGATGTTTAGAAGTACCATCCAAACAGCTTTAAGATGATAGTTTTAAAATGGTAGCTGAGGCAGAATCTGTGTGTATGTGTGTGTGTCTATGTGTGTGTATGTTTAGTTTAAGATGCCCTGAACATTTGGAGTCACTTATAGATGCTTCCTCCCCTTCACGTGTTCCCATTTTGGCCAAACAGGGTTAAATAAAAACATAAAGAACACCATCTACCACAGTATGGGGCTTGCCTTACAGTACCGTGTTCATTTCCCAGAGCACACCGCAGCTCAGGGAGATGTTGCGTCACAGCCGGAGCTAATGACTAGCCAAAACAGCAGTCAGGACTGATCACTGCAAAGGTTGTTTCATGCTAGAAAAACGTCAGGCCTGAGAGCGGTGATTGTTTTGAAGTGTGGAGCCAAACGTGTCTGCCTTTATCTGACATCTTGTTTCACATGTTAGTGTTCACGGCAATGTTCCTACTGATGTTGCCCTCCTCCCATTTTAACGTGACATTATAAGTTGAACCAGCACCTAAAACACATTTTGGGAAGGATGAGAGGTAATTGGAGGGGGAAGACAGAGGGGAACATGAAAGAGGAAAAAACAAGGACAATATGAGAATGATAAAGGTATCTAAAATCCTTCCAAGTGCTGCCATTACTACACTCTGGAAGGCTTTCATCTGGTGCCTATCTGCCATAGGAATGGTTCGCATTGCTTAATGGCCTCGTATTGCAGCCTTGTACACCAACATTCCTATTCTAATGAAACACCATGCGATAACACTGTAGAATGTAAATCGACAGGACTCGACCTATCTGAGAACCCTTAAAAGGTGGATGTGTACCCTTTGAGTTTCTCAGAGTGCATTTCACCCGCCTGCCCAAAGAAACATTTTGAGAGCAGTGAGAATAAGCTGAAGTCATGCTTCTGATGTGAGTATATTGTATGTGGACAGCCAGGCCTGCAGTGATGGTGGCAGCCAAGCCTATCATTTAGTGAGCACAGGGAGCCATGGCCGCCCGGATTGCGGCCACAGACTTTCTCAGACATTCTCAGCGTGCAGTCAACCAGTCTACCATCAGCCAGCTAACCAGCCTGACTGGATACATCATGGCCGACTCCCCCCCCGGTAAGGGATGCACGCTTAGGGGTATATCACATGTCGTCCACATACCAAAGAGTCACCACAGAGGATGACAGAAAGGGTGAGATGAGGGTAGTGCTGGAATGAAGGGAAAGGATAGATGGCAAACAGAGAATGATGAGTGGATAGTTTGTTAAAGGATAATTCCTGCTTATTTCAACTTGGTTTTATTTTCATAGTTTTGGCTGATACGTTGTACTCATCAATGTAATTTTTAAGATTTGGGAACATGACAACATCTCAACTAAGTCTAAAGGGGAAAGAAACATGAGCAGTCTGACAATCAGACAGGTTGTAAACAAGTTAAAAGTTTAGCCAGATTATCTAAAGCAATTTATTTGAATGTAAAACCAAAAGAAAGTACACTCAAAATGTTGGTTATAATCCCTCATTGGACAAGAAAGTTGGTCTGTAAACTGTGATGGATGTTTACAAGAGACTGTTTCAGTAATAATTTTACCGCTTGTCCTCGTTTTCTCTTCCAAATAGGTTTGGCTAACCTGGGAGACGGTGACACTTATTGGTTGTTTGTTGGACTTTTAAGTTGGGAACTTGAGTGATTTTAGACAACCCTTTAGATAAGCATAAAATTGTTGATATCTTTGCTTTTTACATGCCGTATGGGGCTTTTTGGATTACACCTGGTTTTGGAGTTGCGTGGCTTATACTGTAAGCATGGTCAACCATCCAGCAGTTTGTCAGTGCTGCAAGACTGCTAGATAATCTCTAAGCTATCCCCTTACGAGGGAGGAAGAGACAAAGGAATGACCCCTAGTCAGCACCCTGTAAATAGGTCTGAGTTATGGGCTGATGTCACCCTCACAGCCAGCCAGCATACAGATGGCCTTCTCCTTGAACAAACTGGACGCTGTCACTTTCTCTCTTGTTCGCTATATCTCTCTCTTTTTTAAACAACCAACATGAGACCAGTGGAATTTTCCAGATGACACAGAATGAGATCTTTGTCATGCATCTTTTGGCCTTCAAACGTAGAGATGATTATTCAAAGTCCGGATAAGGAAGTGAATGAAAGACAGAGGAGAGCTGGTCTGCATTAGGAGGCTGACTTTATATATTATAAAATGTTAACAGTAACTCTGCGTTGCTATACTGACAATCAACCAATACGCAGGGACTTTTAAAGTGAGGGGAAAAAATAACAACTTGATCTATAAAACTTTAAGGGTGGTCTCTGAACAGGTTGTCTGGGCCTAACCTTTGAGAACATAATGGAACTTTTCCCCTGCACCCATT
Organism: Thunnus maccoyii; assembly: GCF_910596095.1. Classification (NCBI taxonomy): domain Eukaryota; kingdom Metazoa; phylum Chordata; class Actinopteri; order Scombriformes; family Scombridae; genus Thunnus; species Thunnus maccoyii. The sequence continues at coordinate 21,640,256 of NC_056553.1, forward strand.
GCGCTTCCAAATCTACTCCCCTGCCTGTAAGCGTTTAAGTTGAAAAATGAAATGGACGGATAAATCGAACACAGGGCCGGGTTCAGGGCCACTTAAGACCAATCTCGGGCGCCATTTCGAAATGGTTCAGTCGTTCAACTGGAGAGGCAGCGGGAGAAAGAGGGATAGCTCTGTAATGCATAGAGAGAGATGTAGAAAGACCCCAAGGTGAGCGATAAGTGTGTCCACGTGTTTGGCAGACTGCAAACCAAACCAAACAATCAGACAGCAGAGAGGTTTGCATGTCAGACAGAGGAACAGACATGCTGTAAGAAAGCCCAGAGAGCCGTCAGGATGTTCAGAGAGAGCAGATGGGGAGGCTGGAGGAGAGCCAGCTATCAATGGAAGGGAGCTGGGGGGGTAAAAAGAGAGGAGGCAGGTAGGCCATGTTGACACTATAAATGTAAAATAGCTGATCTAACCCCTGTAGCCGATTAATAATTGGCTTAAACAGGGCATCTGATGGCACTTAAAACATCAGTTTCATAACAGACGAATCCTTCTCAAAAAGAAGCAAGAGCAACAGTGAGGAAAGGGATTATTTATATCTTGCAAATGTTAGGCGTAAATGGACACGGTTAAGCAATGCGCGCCGCAGCCCCTCGCCAACACCAATATTGTTCCAGCCGACGGAGTTCCCGGACTGGAAAGAGAGAGAGAGAGAGAGAGAGAGAGAGAGAAAGAGAGAAAGAGAGAGAGAGAGAAAGGGACCCCCTCCTCAATCACCACCTCTGTCCTCCGCTTGGTAACAGTGGGGTCTCCACGGTATCCTTCAATTAGGTTGTAGTTTATGGCCCCGGGGCCCAGCCAGGCCGGCCTTGTGCGGGGCCAAGATCCAAGCTTTGTCTCCCTCCATCTCTCCTGACCCAGCCACCACTGCTCCACAGGGCCACATCTGCTACTGAATGTGACCCCTCCACTGTTTCCCTCTCCATCTATTCCTCCCTCCATCCATCCATAACCCCACTTTATATTTCTGCATCTCCTCTTTTCAGTTTGGAGTTTCTTTTACTCCCTTCACTTTTACTCATACAACTCATTTCTTACACTCCGACTGGATCCAACATTTTTCTCTAATTGAGTTTTTTTTTGTTGTTTTTTTTTTTGAACGCCGGTAAAATGTGTGTGTGTGTGCGTCTCACAGTGAACAGAGAGTGAACTGTTATCATTCCCCAGTTATTCATCAAGTCCTGAGAGGGCCATGTCAAGGGACTTCCTACTACTGCTGCTGCACACACAAGGCAAGTGCACACACACAACTAATCCTTACGGTATGTATGACATTAGGAAGAAAGCATTGCTAGAGCTCAAAAGGAGACTTATGTTCCTTTGGTAGGGGCCGCAAAGGACTCTACAACATTTTACACCTGCCCTCTGTGCATAGACAGGGGGGTTACAAATCCCATAAGTCATAAGAGGAACTGGGCCATTAAAATGAAATAGTAAGGGAACAGTACAGCACTGTCTGTCGAAAACTTTTTAGCAGGCTATTTTTGGCCATCCTGCACCATGTATGCCAGTATGTGGTTGAACATAACCAGGAAATGACAACATCCATAATTCACCCGAGGGCTTGAATCTGAAGTAAAAGAGCCTAATGCTAAGTTTAGAGGTGGTCAGCGTAGCTCTGTTGGTTATTTCAGAGCTACATATTGAAAGAGTCACATTACATTAAGGGCTCACCGCCATGTTGAGGGAAACAAGTAGTCAAATGGACATGTCCGTCTCAAAGTGGTAATCTACAGTGAAAAATATGGGCAATAAGAACTAGGTTTAGGTTCAGCAGGGTCGTTGTGAGACCAGAGCAAACCTATAAAACCATTTCTGCTGAGAGTTCATGTGTTTGGTATATGCAGAATGCATGGAGGGAGTCAATCTGTGCATTGCAGAGGACAACCTGTGTGCACTCATTAGGGTAAAAAATCTGGCTATGCACATGAGGATAAGTGTGACTGACAGGAGGCAGAGAGATAAAGCAAAGTGAGTAAGTCCTGCAGGGAGGCAGTAATAGCTCTTCTGAGCGACCACACTTGAAGGGAGAGACATGATAATTGTTTAATATGGGGATAACAGTGCACATTTTCCGAAAGTTTCTCCAGGAGGGTATTCATAGATTTACACTCGTTCGTACACATGAAAAGTGACAGAAATAGTTGTGTAACAAAATGAAAAGAACTTGAGAGAGAAGTTCAAACCCTGCTTACTTTCTCAACTCTGCACACCTGGCGTGAATGTCGGATTGTGGGTTTTGGAAAGTACAGAAATTGTTGGATGCCCTGATGCAGACATCGGCACTTCTATTAGGAGTACATAGAGCCTTAAGTGTTCACTTTTTTTAAGACATTTGTTGTCCATCAAATAAGTGATGTCAGTAAACTGCAGACAAAAGTCTATGTGGGTCCAGCTGGCCCAGATTTTCTATAAGACCTGCAGCAGTTATTGGCAGTGTGGGTTCTTCTTCCATGCTTACAGGGAGGCACACACAGTCATATTGCAAGTTATTATGCAAGCTGGATAGCCTTCTGTTAGTGCACTGGAGCTCACCATATACAAACCAAATTGCTATGTGGCAGCTGTTTGTAAATCATAATTTATGTATTTGTCATTCTGAAGCATCATGCCAGTGAATTTCTTACAGAGCTTTCTAGTCAGGTGCGGCAGAGAGTCCAAACAGTTGTGGTGTACACAGCAGCCTGAGCAGGTGGGAGCTAATATCAAGAGGCCAGGGTTGTATAGACTTCTACTGCTCACTTCACAAACCTACATCTCTTACTGGTGAGAGTGAAGAAGGTGAAGGCTGAAGGTTGTTAAATGCTGTTCCTGTTCCCGTGGATCAGTTGCTGGCTTCTTTTTGATAGCAGTTTCATATTTGATTTGATTGATTCATCACTTCTTAAGTGTTGACAACAGTTTGTATCAGTGACCATAAAAGACACAAGCAAATCCGAGGTCCCGAATTTTCAACTTTCAATTTGGAATTTCAATTTAATCTTTTTAAATGTAATCTGTAACCAGTAGCATCATAAATCATAAAACAGTGGCCTTGGTCATTCTAATCTTGACAATAAAGTCCATTGACCCTTACTGACACCATTAGATCACCTACTGTTTGGAATTGCCTTTTACTATAGAGATGTCTTTCATTTTCACTGTATTGGTGCGAATATAAACCCATTTTATTTTCCTCAGCCTAAAACCAAAGTATATATGCCATCCCTAATAATATTTGCAGCAGCGTTTTTCTTGTATAATCTGGTTTATGTCTTTTGTATTAATTATGAGGCACACAGCAATCTTTGATTTATAAGGGCAATTTAGCTATAATCCTCCCCATTTCCTGATCGCCTGCAACCGGGCTTGTCATAGCACATTTCTGCTATGGCCTGGCTAGATTGGCCAGGGTTAGGGTTAGGGTTGGGGTTACTTTACAGGCTCACAAATTAAGGTACATAAATGTGTTCCACAGAGCAGCACTGAGCCTCTATCACATCTGTGAGTCTAGTATCAGATCATTAATCTATCATTAGACTCTCTGAGATGTGGAGAGGTGAGTAGGAAGGGTAGGCTGGCTGGTGTTTTGGCTGGAAGGTGTGAAGGCTCGGAGAGTTTTTCCAGAGGGCAAACCTCCTCTTTCCTCCCATTAAAGCCCCTGCATGACTTAGACCACATCAACACATGGAAAGACAGAGGGGGACAGAGGCAAGAGAATCTGGCAAGAGAAGGAAAGAGAGACTGAGAGAGTGAAACATGGAGCAGACGGGAAAATAAGGAGGAAGGTAAATCCAGACACAACACTTCCTCTGATGACAGGCGTGAAGCAGTGCAACCGTACAGCAGCGAGCGGTGGCCTCAGAATGCAGAGATGAGTATGAATCATTCAGCAGTTGTCCTGGTTAAGATCTTTGACTTTCACTGTTTGTTAGCTACTATGTCTTCGCCTGTATCACCTTTCCCAAGCCCACACACCTGTTGCACTGGGTTGTTGTGTCCTGGTTTGTAAGGACCTATTACAGCTGATAATATGTGCTTACATGATCGTCGGCTAGATGCCCTCTGGATTGGGAGAGTTGCAACAGGTCGTCGCAGTGCGAATCTCCTGGATGAAGAGAGAGGAGAATAAAGAAAGAGAGGAAAAGAGAAAGGTACAATAAAACCATCAGTTTTCATGACCGCATGGGGAATAATAAACACTCCCTGCAAAGCTAGAGAGAAACCACTCTTCAATATCCACCAGCTTCATTCTTTCAGAGTGCGGTGAAAGAAAAGAAGGGAGATGAAGGAGTGCAGAAGTGAAGGAAAAACATAACACTTGCTGTTGACACAACTTAAGGTTTAAATCTGAATGTTTGTGAAATGAGTGCTGTTCTCTTCTTTTGCTCTCCTCCCTCCCTCTTTTATGTGTGTCTATTTTTCCTCCTCGGGTGCTCTTGGATGATGCCAAGAAACTGCCCCAGCCTCCCGAGCTCTGTGTTGCACATCAAGTGCGGCCGTCCGAGCGCACACTGATGTGCGATTTTCCATCCACTTGCCGTCCAAAGTGGATCGGTACCAGCGCTATCATTTTCTGTCATTACTCATTTCGGGCCAGACATTGTGCGGAAATCCAGACTATTTTGGCAGTGTGGAGTAAGAAAAAAAATTAGAAAGGGGGGGGGAGAGAAAGAGAAAAAGAGGGTGAAACTTCTGTGACTGTGACAACTGTAAAGACAGTTGGGCAAGCATTGGTAAGAAGCAAAGGTAGACAGGAAAGGTTGTTCTAGTTGGGGTTGTGCCTTACCTCTCCTGGAACTGTTTGGACGGGATTAGGCCGGCACGGGGATTGGCTTCCCCCTCATGTTTGGCTTGCCACCAGGTTGCATCATCTTGGCTCATGATCTGAAGAATGGAGCCCTTCTTGAAGGCCAGTCCAGCCTCCTTACACGGGATGGCTTTGTCGTCTTTTGGATCGTAGTCAAAGAGTGCCCTCACAAACACCTGGACATAGAGGAGAGGAGGGGATGGGAGGAAAACAAAGAGCTGGTTTGAGGGCACAGCAGGACAAAGCAACAGTTCACTGTAAATTACCTTTCCCTCCATTGCATGGAGTGTGAACTCTAAATCATTGTTATCACGGCAAACACGGAAAGTGCATCACCAGCGCTCAGGGTGATTATTCTAGAAAGGTCAGCGCAATCACAAATTGAAACCTGCGACTTCTGGCCAAGTTAGTATCTCCATGTTGCTCCATCAACACTTAAGATGGACTAAGCCTTGTCACAGTCTTCCAAGTGTGGTGAGATTTAACATCTCGTGAGTCAGACTCCAGCTGGAAGTGCTTTGTTCCACCCGCTGACTTTCTCTAATTCTTAACAAAAACTAATATCAGTAATCTTTCCACACTATGGAACAAACCAATGCCGAAAAAAAAAGAGGTTGTTTTCTTTCTTTAAGGAGTTGCTCTAATTCGCTTTGGCATTGGGGGTGGGACACACCTCATCAACACAAAGGAGGTTGGACCTTGTAGTGGAAAAATCTCTGACATCTTTTCCTGTTGGGGGCGGCAAGCTGCAACCTAAAGCACCTTGCTGCGTCCTCTGTCCAAATTGAGTGCTGTCATGATGAGTTATCACTCCTGAGATACCTCAGTACATGTGGAAAAAGAGAGAGGGAAGAAAAGTGTACATGTGTGAGAGAGAGAAAACGTTGGAGAGGGAGGGAGAGATTAAATTTTTCGATGTCTTACTGATTTAAGGAGTGCTTTGTGCCATGTAGTGAAATTATGTTTCAGACAGAGATGTTTTGTTTGGGTCATAACTGCTGCTTTGGCTGCTAAACTCACCATCAGAACACACTCATACATCTACATGCTAAGATCTCCTGGTTTTTTTTCCCTTGGATACAATTTTTGGCCCTTATATGTTCAGCCACTTAGCTGCCCTTTGATGCATCTACACAACCTGATGTAAGCGTGTAGGCTATTATCATGAAGGAGTGGCTGAGTGTTTGGCACTTGCAGACAATTTTTTAGATGGATTCCTTAAACAGCCTGACAGATTCAACCATTACATGATGACGAAGGATGTAAGTGGCCCACCCTGTCCTGTGCGCCTCTGTTACACATGCAGGGTGGGCTGAATTGTGAGTAATGATAAACCACCTTCGACCCTGGAGCTTAAAACTGGGGACTGAATCCAGCCTCTGTCTGCTACTGATAGATGAGCCTGTGAGAAATGGTGTATCAACACCCCAGTGGGTGAGAATGATGGTATGCTGGTTGGAGTGACAGTTAAACCACCCTCAAAATGGATGGCTACAACTGCTGCAATGCACATGAATGAAGATAATCTTGTCCAACACATGGCTAAGTATCAAACCTTAATACTTTTTTGGTACCAACAGAAATGTGTCAGTAGTGCAGAGTAAACTGTCAAATACAGTAAGCTAGCTGAATGTATGATCAGATTTGTAGTCTTTTTTACTCACTATTTGATCAGACAGTTTCGGATTGGAATCATAGTTCTTTCCAATTTTATATTGTATTTAATTTAAGGGAAGTTCTTGTACAGCTGCTTGTGTAAAGACAAGATTTAAAGAGTAATTTAACACTAAATCCACTTTTGTGTGTTAGTGAATTATATGTGCAGTTGCTTTTATTATACTATGATTCTGGTCCCAGTTTCTGGCGTTAATGGTAACAGGTGATACAGTATTTGCCTTTTTCCAAAGAAAATGAATTGAGTAATGATGTCCTGTAGACCACAAAAAATTAGGGTTGAGTACCAAACTCAGTACTTTTAAGACTATTACCAAGTACTACCAAGTACATTACGTATTAGATCGTGTTAGATCAATCGGTGCCAAATTTTGGTACCTTGAGAGTGGGTTGTGTTGTTAATACAACGTATTAGATCATGTTAGATCAATCGGTGCCAAATTTTGGTACCTTGAGAGTGCGTTGTGTTGTTAATACAAATAAATATTGATACGATTCCTTATGAGCCTTTTGAAAAATCCCTCCAAGTTTGCCCCTAAAATTTCTCTCCCGTGTTCCTGTTTGTACTTTCAGATAGCAGCCTCAGTGTTTCCCCTACCATTGCCTTGGAGGGGCAGCCCTCCCTGCCAATGAGACCCCCCGTCCCTCCTGAAAGAAAAAAATTGGCTGCTATATGTTATTTACCTAATTTATGTGCACTTGTTTCATTTCAGCTCAGTGTACAGAAATACACCGATACAAAGAAGTGCCTTACTGCGCACGTCTATGACAACAATCTTTTTCACAGCTCGCAGTGCCTTAGCTGAACGAACGGAACAAAACTGTGCTGAGAGTCTCTACTGCATTTGGTGTAACTTATGGTAGCACTAGCTTCTCTGTGTTTGTGTTTGACTGAGGGCGGGCCTCAGTTCCTACACAGACACAGACACAGGCACAGACACAGACACAGACACGGACACAGACATGGAGCGGAGCAGAGGAGAGACAGCCAGCAGTGGACACAGTGAACCAAGTGAAGTGAAGATAACAAGTTATTCAAGTTGACGACAAGTAAAAAGCCAATAGGAGTAATTTATCAAACCACCTGTTCAACAAGCATAAACATGTGGAAAAGCAATATTTTCATCTGCTTTGTCCACAGTCTCCCGGTATGTTTTCCACAGCCACAGCACACTGGTCAGGCTAACAGCTAATTGTAATGAATAAGTAATAATTAATAAGTAATAATGAATAATTGTAAAACCAAAGCTGTCTGTGTGTAGTTTAACTCTTTATCTTAGTTTGTCATGTATATTAAAACTAGCCAAATTCTCATAAAATTAACAACTGGCTGATACGGCAGCCCCCCCTCCCTCTACCAGCAGTACCTGCAGCAGTAAATCACATTAGCAGCAGAGGGAGGGAGGACAGAGGACAGGATGATTGACTGATACTGACTGATGTCTGTGTTCTTCATTCTTTCTAAACTTCACTTAGTAGTTTGATGTCAGGAATATTATTTATTTTACTGACATGTTAGATTTCTTCCCAGTGAGATATTATTGAGTTTATATAGTGACTTTGCTGTTGTAAACATTACTGTTGCTGCTCTAATCCTGTTCTTAATTTTTTTTTTTTTTAAATAATAATTTAAAAAAAACAACAACAAAGTAAGATAGAGTTAAAGTTCAAATCCCTTCGCTATAAGCCTTGTTTTACCAATGCTATTTTGTGGCTATTATTTTTCAAGGTGCACAGTGTGACCCCTCACAGAAATGCAAAGGATAACTTCAGGTCAGGATATACTTCATCAGTGAGCATATTTGTTTCACGTTTCTTCTCGCTAATTTCTGAAAAAAAAGTACAACCTGTGTTGTTGTTTTAATAAATATTGTAATGATAATAGTCACAAATTATGTGAAAATGCTGTATCGTGACAACACAGTAGTTTCATGGGGCCTATCCCCCCCCCCGAAAAAAAACCCTGGGGAAACACTGAGTCTTATTTTACTGTTTCCTGATTGCTTTCAGCTGTATCGGAGCTGAGTTGAGTAACTCCTGATGAAAACGTTCCTTGCTGCTGCTTCATATTAAAAGCTTTCCACTGACAAACTAACAGAAGGCTTTTATTGTGAAGAACTTAAAGGAAATGAAATGTGTTTATTGCTGAGTTAGTGGAGCTTAATTAGCGGTGCTATTCTTCAATAAAAACCAGTTGACGCAACAAGGTCTGGGGATATTTGGAGCTTTCAGTTCAGCAGATCATTTAGAATTGCTGCAGTGTGGACAGTACAAGCAACAACAGTCGCAGTGAGATGTTTGATTATTTGATGTTTGAGCTGCAGATGACAGGCTCCTAGTGCAATTTTGGCAAACAGCACATCTCCAACAGGCAGCCTAAACAACTTATTTTACCTCGTTATTATGTTAATATTAATTTATTATTTATTATTGTTTATTTTACCTTATGCAACAAAATGTTCTAAACAAATAAATTTGAGAAGTTTGGACTTATTTTTTACAACTGAAATTACATTTATGTTATTACAGAGAGAGTTAAGTACTGAAAAAAGGTACCATTGGGTACCAGTATCAGGTCAAATGTGAATGGTACCCAACCCTACAAAAAATCTGAGCTCTTCACCCCCAAAGCATAAGGTAATGTCACATTCAGTGGTAGTAATACCGGTTTTGGGCAGGTTACTTGAAAAATCATCAATTACTCATTACATATTACTCACAGAGAAAGGAATTACATGTCTTTACTAAATACTCATCAGCAAAAGTTCAATCCCTTGCTCTTCATGTCCACATGCTGATGTGTCCTTAAGCAAGACTATTAACCTAAATTTTCACTCAGTGGTTACACCAGTGCATAGCATTGTAGCTCAGTCATTGGTATGTAAGTGTATGTGAATGGTTGAATGAGAGGCATCTTGTAAAATACTGTAAAGAACCAACCTCTTCCACTCCCCGAGGACACCAGTAACATTACTTTCTTTCAGAGGCAGGCTCAGTTTTAAAGCTACAGTGAAGATACAAGTATCATATGAAACTAAATGACCTAAGGAATCTATTGGTACCAACTAGGGCTGGGCGATGAAACGATCTTGATGCAGGGTTGTAATAAAAAATTATGTTGATTACGATGATAAACTTGGGACTTGGGATTTTTAACTCAGTATGGATAGATCTAACAGCCTATCACACAGCAGAAATATACGTGACAACAGCCAGTCAGTCTGCAATTTTTGGCATGCATGTCAAAGTGCATGCCCATTTCCTACCGCAAAGCTTGTTTGAGCTACTGGTGAAGAAAGTGAATGTCCTCTGGAAAAGAGGGAAAAATGAATGCAACCGAGGGGCACGAAAGCCATATGATACTGTAGCACCCTCAGATTAGCCTCTATGTCTGAGTCTGTCCCCAGGTAAACATTGAACCCAGGCTGGCGAGGAGGGAGAAATCCTGCCACATCTGCCGATGAGGCTACACTAGTGCTAACATTAGCAGGGCTACAGCTGCAGTTCTGGTTACGTCTAAAATAACCCTAGTCGATGAAGCTCACACTTCTCTCTAGTAGAGACACTCTGTCTGCAACGGCGGAACAGTGATCGCTTTCACAAGGCTGCTTTTGACTGTGGATTCACAAAGCTAATTGCTAAGCTAAGCTAAGCACAGAGCTAAGTAAACAGAGTAGCAACATAAGGCTACCCACTAACACTAGTGTAATTTCATAAAGAAAACTAGCGAATCTATGTGAACTAAGCACAGAAAATAAAGTTATCAGGATGATAAATGAAGAGGTTTTATATATATACACAGTAGTGTCCAAAAGTCTGAGACCGCCAAAGTCCTTTCCCATTCACTTGAATGGGACAGTGATAAGTAATATAAATAAAGATGTAGCATAATGGCTGGTTTATAATTTTGCACTTTTTACTCAAATTTCTACCTCTAAAACTGAGAGAAAGGAATTTGATGTGATAGTAGTCCCAGCTTTTAGTTTTATTTGGGGGGGGTAAATAATGCTCCAAAGTAAGGCAAACTAGAGAATCAGGGCATTCAAAGGACCTGGGAATGAGAACGATATGGAGCCTTCATGGTGCATTCATGTGAACCTCGTAAACTCTGAAATCTACACTGGTTTGCCATACAAAGTGTGAGCCTTCATGGCGCATTCAAGCGCACCTCATAAACTCGGAAATCTATATTCGAAAGGCCACAAGGGTTGTTTAAAACAGGAAAAGTGTTTTAATAATCTCATAGCAAAGAAAAACTATAGATTCCATAAATTTCAATCTTCAAAATTCCTTAAAATAATCAAATCAAATTGTTAGCAGCAGTTGTTATCAGCAAACCACAGTATATTCGTGTACAAGTCTCAAGGTATCTCTGTGATGATTCTCCATGTTGTTTTACTGCTTCACACGATTTGACAGAAAAAGGTGTCCATAAATTTTTAATTTTATGGACCAATCATATATATGTATACCAAGATGAAAAACAAAAATTGAGACAAATGACGGTGTTTATTTGGTAGGCCTGGGATGACATGCTTATCTCCTGATTCAATACTATCACGATACTTGGGTGCCGATTCGATTCGGAATCGATTCTTGATTGAATGAAGGGGGCACTAGTTTCAGTATCTTGCTCCAGTATACTGTGTGTCAAACAACTGAGTACTGGTGTCCTTAGTACACTGGAATAAAATATGAAACATAACTGGAAGATAATATAAACGGTTCACAGCCTTTTTATATTTTAAAAAGTTAACTGCATTAATTAATAAATTGATTAATTTGAAAGCATCTTACAGTCTCCTGCCTGTATGAGAATAACAAACTGAGGGGGAGGCGGAGTGCTCCACTGTGTTGTTATTAATGTCATGTGTCCAGCAGTGGGGAGCAGCCTCTCTGCTGCACCGTTAGCTCCAGGGAAAGCCATCGTTATACAAGACTGTGAGCGGGCGCAGGGTTTTTGAGGTGAAACAGACTGAGCACTGAGTTATTTTCCTCACCTCGGAGTTGGTTTAAGTTGTTTAAGCCCTGCAGTGTGTGTTGGTCAGCGGGTCTTGTTTGTTACTGCTGATCGCTGCTCTGCTAACGTTAGTCTCTGAGTGATGGCATAGAATGTATTCACAATATACTTTATGTTCGTCTCACATAGGTAATTATTTAGTCATTAAATCAAAAAATGCTTGCAACCGCTGCCTTTTTTGAAGAATTACAAGATTTTGTATACTCTAGCGTGTTGAGTTCCGCCTTTTTCGTTCTGTCAACATCATATGCCAGAATTTTCAACAAAGGCAGTGGCCAGTAATGTAAAAGCCTTTGAGTTAGATAGGCAGAGAAAACCCTGAAAATGTATTATTTATGAATTAAGATGTCTAAAATGCGTCTAGTGTAGGCAGTCAGGGGAAAAGAAAGCAGGATATGATATGACAGAGCTTTGATGGCCCAGGGGACGATAGTGTCAGTAGCTGTAGGGTGACCAGGAGGTCAGGGGTGTGTGTTATGGTTTGAATATGTATTTTAAATATGTGAAGGGAGCATGTTCAAGCTAAAGCTAGGTTTTAAGTTGGTTCTAAGATTATCATTTTGGTATTATACTGAAACTTAGGGAATGCATCTGCACTCGTACTTATTTTCAAATGATTACATGCCCTAGTCTTACAAAGGGCCATTTTTATAGCTACCCCTTTTCCTTGTAAATACATCATTTCCTCACCGCAGCTCAAAAACAATGTTCTGCATCCAACAAAAAGGTATCATGCTGGACCAGAGAAGCTTTCTCTGTTTTTTAAGTCGATGAGTGTAACACAATCAACATAACGTTTAAGCCAGGATAGGATCTACCTTTGGCTCCTTGGTTGCCGCCTCCTCCTTGATGCCGGGAACAACTTTAAAGGTAATGGCCCCTTGTGACTGAGCCTGAATATGGGGAGAGACAAGATAGATATTATAGGTTAGGTACAGATGGAGAAGGTGGAAACAGCAGTCATCTGCTCTGCAAATATCTCACAAAGCACCTAATCCAATGAAAGTCTCATAATGCAAAGCACTGTTTGATTTTTCAACAATGGAAGGGTTATTAGGATTGGATGACTCTGTTTGGCAGGGACAGAGTGTGTGTGAGGGGGGAAAAAGGAGGAGTGTTGAGAGCAATCATCTGTTCCGGAGGCCTTTGTGTCTAAGAAGGCCTCCAGAGTTTAAGAGACTCTCTCTTTCCTCTCAAGTCGTCTCCCCTGGCAGAGTGCAGGCCCATGACAGAACTCATTTGAGGCCTGTGGCGGAGCCTGCTTGGATGAACTACATAGCATCAATCTCATCCAGGGGGGACGGTGTGGCTCAATGCATGTGGTCTAAAGGCCAGGAAAGACTTGTAGAGAAAGGCCAGTGTTCGGTTTTCAGCGCAGGGATGGGAGGCACTGGGTCCTGGATGAGTTAGGGATAGTTTTTGCCATCACAAACAAGGAATGTTATTTTTGCCAAGGGAGTGGAGCTGAAACACGGGAGAGAACCTTGGACAGCACACACACACACACACACACACACACACACACACAAACAGATGAGGCTTACCAGAATACGAATGATTTCCTCTGGTTTCTTGTCATCCACAGGGATTCCATTAACCTCTTTCAGTTCATCCCCAACATGAATCAGTCCTACCACACAAAAAAACACACACACATACACACACACACAAAGTTTGCATATCTAAAATCAATCTCTATTTAAAAAATATTAAAATTTTAAAATGTTGTTAAAATAATTTTCTTGTGATATAACCTGAAAATCCTAATATAAGTGAGCTACTGTGTAAAAGTCCAGCGCTCACAAAGCCTGAAGATGTGTACAGTACACCAGATTAATGTTTATCGTCATGGTGGCATTTGAGATTGGAAAAGAATCAAAACATTATTGTCGACACATGTGGAAATTTGCCTTTGGCTTCACTGTGGAAGAGCTGAAAAACAGACTGGACACAATGAATACAAAATCAAACAGAAAACATGTGGACAACATTGCATTGCTTCTCAGTGAACTTGTCATTCGTGGTCATATTTAAAAAGTGGAAAGGTATAATTTATGGCAGAGAACTGGTAGATGCCTTCTTTGACACCATACATACATGGTTGAATCCACGTAAGACAGGAAAAAAAAGAGGTGGAACTGACCGCTTCTGTCCGCTGCCCCTCCTCTCATGATCCGGGCCACAAGGATGGCTCCTGTGTGTTCGTCACGCCTTATTGTTGCTCCCTACAAAAGGAATCAAAAAGGAGAATTACCAATTGGTTGTATTGCACTATATTCCCAGTCTGCTTAAAGTTGCAGTGTTCAAATGTATAATGGAACAAAATGACAGTAGGAGGCATCTGATCAAATTTCACCTCTGAAAATAGAAATCATGCATGGTGAGTCCTTAAAGGCATACATGATGTTCAGTGTTACCAAAATGGCTGATTTATTGTGAATACCTGAATACGTCTTCTTCTGACATTAACTGATAGTGAAATTTTTCTTTTGAATGGCAAATAGAGCAAATCTATGATGTCTTGTTAAGGGTAATGGACAGTTATTTTTACATACAAAATGACTGCATAGTGCAGCTAAAAACACTCAGTTCAGTTTAAACACTATACATTTAATTAAAAATAGGGAGTTAGGACCTTTCTTCTGTGATCTGAGAGGCTGGGTAGATTTGTTTGTTATTTATAGTCTGAATCACTCATTCACTGCAGTAGTAGATGCTTTATAAAAAAAACTACCCTAAAACAGAGAGGGATGAGGGGCAAGGTACTGTAGAGGGTAATAGACAAACACACAATACACAGTCACACAAAGTCATTCAAGCTCTCCCTACCCTCCTTTATGGGCTTGGTGTTCAGTCAGAAAGGCACATGGAGAAGAGTGTAGTGTTTCAATATTTATTTGAAATGATAGTGTTCAGCAGTGATACATTTACCAGTAAACCCAAATTGCCTTTTCCCTTTACGATAAAGCAATGTGCTCAATGGATGCCAACCTGTCACAGCCCCCCCCCAACAAACACCATTTAAGCAGCAACCTAGCTGGGATTTAGGATCAAGGAGGACAGAACACTGCACCCAATGTGCGATGTCATCCTCACTTGGGCTGGACAACCTGAACCAGACGGATGCGCTGTCTAGTCGACACATAGTTTGATGCGGCTGCAACTCATCCTTCCACCCATTCCTACCTGCTATTCCCATCATCCCCAAAAACTGTTTTTATTTCTGGTACAAAAAAAGGAATGGGCTTGGAACCTTCCTCACCCCGCTCAGCAGCCGTGCTTTATTTCAACTGTCCTTAGCCATTGCCGCCCAGGTTGACCGCTGATGTGCAACAACAGCTCACCATGTGTCACGCCACTCCGGTTTATATCATTCTCTGGCTTACCTTCCTCCAACAGGCCCAAAGTAGTTCTGGCTGCTTCCATCAATGAGAAGCGCAGGAGGAGATATCAAAAAACCCTGCTCTTTAAAGACCAAAGGAGCCTCTGTTTTGTGCCACTTTGGCGATGCCATTAGCATGTCATCTTGGTTGTTTTCATGACCTATTCACACCTAATGGTTTTCCTCCTAGATAATGGTTTCCTCAAGGTCTTTGGGGTAGGTGTGGAGATGAAAACGGGGAAAGACATCAGGATAAGACAGTGGTAGGGTCTGCAGAGAGTTGTGGACCTAATAGAATAATTGGACTAATTAAAGAAACTTGAGAGGTTGTAGTAGGAGAGAAATCAGTGGAGCAGGTCAGCAAGAGGGGAAAGCATTGTCAGACCCTGGTATCAGGGTTACATATAACCCCTCAGTGTGACTTAAAGCAGCTGTCTGTGATGCAATGGCCCCCAGACAGACAGAGAGGCCTTTTTGTGTGTGTGTCTGAAAGAATAGAGCGCTACAGGGAAAGAGACGGACTGTGACAGACAACAGGGTGAGATGAGAAGTCTGCAGGAAATCTCACAGGAGTATTCAGACATGTGGTCATTAACTTTTTCTTTCTACTTCTTTTTCTTTCTGTCTATCCTTCTTTTGCGAACTGGCTGATGGCCAGTGGTATGATGGATGTTTTTATTGTGTCCCCTGGGGTCTCTGGTGGCTGGTGGCAGTCTAAAGGCTAACTAAACAGCAGAGAGGCAGCCTTGGACTCAGAGTCTGTAACGACAATAGGCTGTCTGCACAAACTCCACAGACGTACTCTACACCGCACGTCTATAGCCATCTATGGAATCTGCTCCCATATGGTGTGTGGATATACAGTGGGTTCCAAACGCCTGAGACCAAATTGAAAATCAACTTATCAGAGGCTCATTCAAGTAACTCAACTTGCAGCCACTATTCACCTGTTATAAATATGGCTGTGCCTTTAGTTTCCAGCAGATCATTGCTTATTAAGTAGCATTGTGATAGTGGGAAACATGGCATCAGAACTAAGTTAAAGTGTCAAAAGTCAAATAGTTACTTTAAGCAAAGAGGGACTTTCTCAGCATCAAATCATTGCTGGACTAAAGGTTTCTAAGGGGCAGTGTATAGAACTCTAAAACGCTTTGCAGGAACTGGATCAGTTTTATCCAAAGCACAATCAAGCAGACCAAAAGTATCCACATCATCATGGATCAATACCTCAAGCTTAGTTCCCTGAGAGATAAAAAAGCAACTTCATCACAGATACAGAATTTGCTAAATAAAGAACACAAGACTCCAATCAGCAAAAGTATTGTCAAAGAAGCAGTGTTGTAGTACTCGAGTCAAGGACTCGACTCAGGTAATGGGGACTTGATTCGGACTCCACTCGGACTCTTCTTTGCTGACTCCAACACTGGGGACTCGAGACTTAGTGGTCTCAGAGGACGAGTAGCAGTTTCTAAACCACTTCTCAGGAGGGGAAACAAGGCCAAACGCATGGGGTGGGCTAAGAAATACCAGCATTTCACAGTGGATGACTGGAAAAAATCCCATCCACTGGTGAATCCAAGTTTGAGATTTATGGCAGTAACAGAAGGGTGTATGTAAGGAGACAAACAGGAGAGAGAATGATATCGCCCTGTATCAAACCGACACTGAAACATAGTGGTCAGAATATTCAAGTCTGCGGGTGTTTTGCTTACTCTGGAGTTGGACACCTGCACTAAATTGACTACATCCTGACCAAGGAGAAGTACCATGCCATTCTTCAGAGACACCCTCTGGCTTGCATCTTTGTGGAGGAGGATTCATACTACGGCATGATAATGACCCCAAACAGACCTCAAAGCTTGCAAGAACTACTTGAAGACCAAAGAAGTCAAAGGAGTCCTGACTATCATGGACTTTCCTCCACAGTCACCTGACCTCAACCCCATTGAACATTTATGGGAGCACTTGAAGACTAAGAAAGACAAGCATTTGACATCACAAGAAGCTCTGTCAAACATTGTCAAGTCATGCTGGGATAACATGGGTGTTAATGGTCTTTGTGTGACAGCTCCCTGTACTATTATGTTTTGCTGTAGGGTAGTCTCCTCTATCAATTAGGGCTGGTCAACACGTCATCCATCTCCTCTGGAGGGATTCCCCTCTGGTCAACGCCTCTGGACCGCCGACCTGTGTTTGTGCCATAGCTTTCCCCGTCTTCGGCTAGTCCTTCTCTTTTCGTTGCTGGTTCCAGCAACCAATCACCAGCCTGTCCGGACTGTCACCCAAGATGATAAAGTCGTTTCGTGCAAACACCAGGGGCTGCTGTGATTTAGACTGAGCAGTCTGCCTCTGTGCCTCTCTGTTGTGATGTTAACCTGTGTGATAGTCAACCCTGCAGCTAACTTAGGTTTTCCGTGTGTGTAATTTGGTAGGCTATGTTAACTCGTTTGAAGCACTTGTTTAGCAGCCTTGGGATCTGAGCAGTAAGTTTACCCTTGTTTGTTTTTTTCCACACATTTATTATTTCGGCACCAAACCTACAAGTCTGTCACAGACAAACTGTCTACTGGAACACTAGGCCCTAGGGGTGGTTGCTAGTCTGTGTTTTTATTTCCGCAGGTAGAAGCAGTGCAGCCGGACAGGTTTTTATTTTGTTTCTTTCAGCTGTTTTCAGGAGTAGTGAGTCAGTGGGGATCTGTTGGGTTAGGAAGCATATGTTTGCTTCTGTTTGTTTCGCTGACTTGGCGCCATCCGCAGCCATCTTTCTTTGTTGCTCGCCTCTGTTGTTTCAGGTGTTCAATGCTCGACTCCATTTCTGTTAATTGTTTTGTCTTTAACTATTTAGCAATAAGCTTTTAATTTTTATTGCTGGTACACTAAACAATAAATGGCAGTGCTTGCCTGATCGCATCAGTGTTGTGTTGCTTCCGTTATCCCAAGACACCTGCAGGGTTGTAACATGGGTCATCAGGTTTTGCACAAACTTGTGGAGTCCGTGCCAGCTCAAGTGCATGCTGTCAAAAAGCAAAAGGGGACATACCGAATACTAAGATATTCTGAAATTCATGTACGTTTTTCAAAGATTCAACTTTTCAGTTAAATTGCTAAGCTGATATTATCATTTGTAATGAAAAAATAGTATCAGATTTTTGGACCCCACTGTATACGTTTTTTTGACACATATGGCTTAAATCACATGTTGAAACCCTGATGCCATTTAGAAACACTGCTTTTACGACATTTATTGCAAGTGGCAATGGTGATTATAGAGCTGCACATTTAGCATGCAAACACGACCAGTTTGGGTCATGAACCCAATTCTCCAGGCAGTGAGTAGACCATTTTATCCCCATTCAAACCATCATACTTTATGTGTTTTTACACTAGTACAGAAACAAACTTGGGTATCAGTGGACAAATTTAACAACTCATTTTCTTTTTACATCTCACTGACTCTCTACAAGGAGCTATTTGAAGCTGCAGTCATTTTACAGCCTGCTGTCATTTTAAAGCCTTTATACTTGCGATTTTCATCTGACCCACTGCCCTCCAACGTGATGGGATCACATAGGCCAGCCAAGCCAGCAGCAAGGGAGTTGAGGATTTATGAAGGGAGGGGGAACCTCCCTTCATAATCTGGCAAGCCCCAGTCTGAACTCAGAACTAGTACGGTAGCCAAATGAGCTCTGTCTGATAAGGAAAGCTGAGAGAAGCCAAAACGCTCCAGTGGCAACACGATCTAGCCAGCCTGGAGGATAAGTGAAAGACCAGAGGACTCAGGACTGAGAAGTTGACTGAAAGGGAGGTGAAGGAGGCAGAGAGTAGGTGAACGAGTGGGGGTTGGGGTTGACAATAAGTGTGGGTGTGAGTGAGTGACTTAATGAGTGAATGAGTAAGAAGGAAATATAAATGAAAGGGATATGATGAGAGATCAAGAGAGAAGGTAAGAATTAAAGACTGTGAGAGGGACTGAGAGCCACAAAGAAACAGAAAGGGATACCTTTCCTCCCTGTAACTACTATTCAACTCCTTAACCATCACATTATGTAGCATAAAATACAGTTTTACCTATAACAAGTTAAATTCCTGGCTATTACACTCAGTTTTCAAATGCTAGAAACAAAAAAACGTAAAAGTGTACTGAAGACTAGGAAAATTATTTCACCCCATTGGCAGATTTATACCACCTTCTTATAAGAAGAAATATATGACACACAATACCAGTCAAAGGTTTGGACACACCCTCCCATTCTCTTGAATGAGAAAGCATGCCCAAACTTTTGACTGGTACTCTACCTCATAACAACACTAAGATTTTTGTATTCTTTGCATCTTGTAATCTTTGCTATTTGAGGTAGAAAACGGAAGAGTAATACAAAAGTAGAAGCAGAAAGGGATGGGACAATCCAATAACTGCTCAGTACTGAAACAAACACACCTGAGGAAAGCAAGGTTTCAGTTCACAGCAGCGAAGGCACTCCGGCCGTCTGCAGGTAGCAAATGGTGAGATGGCAAAATGTAGCAGAGGGAAAGACTATGGCTCAGACTGATCAGAAACTGTTGGAATAATCAACAACCCCTCACATATTTCTGTTTTTCTCTCGCCATTTCCAAGCTCTCTACGACCCCAATTTTTCCCGATCCTTGATTATGTCCGAGTGCACTAAACTTCCCCCTCCACCTCATTACAAGCTACAGTCAGCCTTCATTCTCTCAATCCCCCAGGGGTACATCAGCCTCTCCTGGAGGCCTGACGAATGCCTTGGAAGCACTGAGAGGCAGCTGGAATGAAGGGGGCAAATCCAACCTCTTGAACTCAGCATCAACTTCCCCTGTGCCTCGATACCCTGTGGGTGCTATCATCAGCATCCAGCCATGCATGGCTACTAATGAGGAGTCCCTGCTCTGTTAAACAAATACATAAACAGTCAGGCTAGAACCTAAATAAGCTGCGAGATGTGCGTGTGGGGGCATATATAAGGAAGAAACAAGGCAGGTAAAGACTCTTGAGCACCAAGATGGGCTTCCTGGTATAGCAGCTAAACATTAGCATGAACTGATGGCTAGGTTTACACTGAGCCTTCAACGCCTGTTGGCACATGGAAGCCATTTCAGGCTATTCCTTGTGCATGGAAACAGTGCAGGAAGTCAGAAGGGGAATGTCTTCGTCTGTCAAAGCACATGCACGCATGAGTGACAGCATGTGTAGGTGTGTTTTTGTGTGCATGCAAGCGTGTCTGCGTGTGTGTTTCTGAGAGCGCTGCCGTGGGTTTCTACCTGAAGTCAGGCCAAACATGCCCAAGAGAAACCTCAAAAGACTGGATGATTGATGCTGGACAGTCACTAAGCCTGATGAATGGGCTACGCTATGTTAGCAATTAGAGACAAGGCGCCACTTAACCATCAAGTGGCTCGACTCTGCTATTTGCATGGAAAAAGATAGCATGGTGTGCACACAAGATGGTGAAAACACTTTTTTTAACGTTGTTAGGGACTGATTCTCCCTTCCTGTTGTCAACCATTGCTGCAGTTTGCCCGTTAGATGAGCATAAAAATAGACTCCAAAGAGCAAGTCTCTCCAGAAATTAAATGTTGGAGGACAGAAAGAGAAATGCCCAGAAATCCACAGTCAAAAATAGAGATGAGAGGGGGGTCATCTTGGACTGAGGAGGGCCTTCTAGCTGTGGTCAATTAGTCATCAGTAAGGCGATCCAAAGCCTCCACTCCTAACGTGATCAGCTCCATATGCAGCTGCTGGTCCCAGCTCTATTCCTCCATTTCTAACACATAAATGCCTCTGACTGTTATTGTTGGGCTGGCTTGAACACAACGGCTTAGTCTTCACTGTGTGATGAGGAGAACTGGAGCGACGCTTGTCCATATCAAGCCATCACCCCTCCCAGCGCATGCACTGGAACACACATGCTGACATGGCAGCCACATTAAGTATGTGATGACAAATGGCTCACACCTCATACAGTGCAGACAAAAAAAAAATCGAATAGGGACTGAACTTTGGATCTGCTCATGTATGAGAGTGTATGTTTATTAGAGGGAATGGAATGGAGGCAATATTGTCCAGGGAACTGTCAGTGCACGGTAGTGCCCTGAAACTACAGCAGATAAGAGGAGTAAGACAAGCTGAATTTTGGATGTCTCGTTAGGTTAGCTTGGCTGGGATTGGACAAAATGAACGTCTGGCAAGCTAAATCTTTACAGGGCAATTAGAGTGCCCTCTGGCTGATAGACTGGATGGATGGCTGGATGACATGATGGAAGCTGGCTTGTACTCCGGTTGTATGGATGACGAGAGGGCTGGCCAGTTGTCTTGGCCTGGCTCATCACACGTCTCAGGGTCTGGGGCAGGCTATGTGTGGCCTGTCTAGAAAGTACCACAGTGGAACAGAAGGATCCTAGGATCTTCTTACCTCAGCCACGGCCACAACCAAAGCCACTCCACAATTCCTAACCCGCCAGGGAAAACAAGCACGGGGCTCCATTTCAAACCCACGGCCCTCGGTCCGTAACGACCACTCAAAACATCGCCCTGTGAACCGAACCGAACGCCGTGGCATTTGACAAACATTATTTCTCCCTCCAAATTGAGAGCGACAAGGGAAAACAAACGAGAGCAGCCTGGGCAAAGAGGCCGACGTGTTTTGACATGATGTCACTTAACAGCAAAAGTGTAACGGCGACAATAAACTCCTGCTGACTGCTGTGTTGACTGCTATGTTTAGAGGTATAAATACAAGTGTAGTGGAAACACATGCTGGTGTTCTTCACACCAGATGTTGACCATGGAAAAACCAAATACAAAGTGGGAATGGGCCTCCTGGACATTAAAATACAATTACCTCCAATCATATCTGGTGTTGGAGTGTGTCACTTCATCTTACCTCACTGAGATGGCATAGTGCCCCCCACACATAACACACATGACTGCTCCACACACTGAGCCAAGCATATTTATGAGTTCTTACATACTTCCTCAAATGCTACAGACTCCAGTTCTGCTCAGAAAAAGTAAAATCATGTAATATTAGTGTATTTGGTCATGATCAGAAAATCCATTTACTGTTATGGTCACCTATAAAGATTAATACAGTGCTGTAAAGAATTAGCAGGAGCACAGATGAAAACCTACATTATTGTTGCAAAGAGGGAGAAAAGAGAAAGAAGCTGGAAAGCAGTGAAAGGTACTTGAGGTTTTATGTCAAATGATTTTTCTAGTTGATACAACAGAGCTGCCGCTGCAGGGCCAATCCCCTCTGGGTGACCTGTTGCATGCCTTTCCACCTGTTTTATTAAATCACTTGTGATTGCAACTAATAAAAGCTACTCACCCCCACCCTACCTCTCTCATACCTAGTCTCCCTCTTGCACTAAACCAGGCTCTGGTTTCCCTTTTTATTTCCTTAACCCTGGTCTTGACCTCCCGGTCGTAATTAACAAGTATACTGAGAAAAAGGAAAATTGCGGGTCATTATTATGATAATTATGGGGAGCACGATGGATTCCAGGAGAAGCTGCCAGGTAATGTAATGCAGAGGGCCTTGTGACGGGACGGCTTACCTTCATTTGTCTTCCTCCACCCCCTCTTTAAACCTTAATGTTAGAGCAAGTCATTACCCAGTTGCTATGAAAACATACTTAGCAGCCCACCTCAGTATTTCAGACAGGTGCTGGTGAATTTGAGTGTGTGAATCTATGTGAATCACCAAGTGTGTCTATTTGTTTCCATACTGTCCCCATGAATCACCATGTAGACTGAGCGGAATCGCCATCTCTTTGCTAGGAGCTGGACAGTGCCAGATATTTAGTCATTATGTACCGTATGTGTGTGTGTGTGTGTGTGTATGTCTGTCTTGTCTGAGAGCCCTGCATGAGCTGTATGAGCGCATACAAAGAGACAGTTGTGTAGCGGAGAGAGGTCCATCTCTGCTCTGGGATTGTTTAGTGTTTTCCCTGCCGTTATCCCTGGTAAAGAAAACAGCACTTTCACATGTCACTTCTCATTTCCAAAGTGGGCTGGGAAGTGAGGCCGCTAAGGAGCGCCCGGCCTGACGGGCAACAATGCCCACATTCAGCCGCTGAGCTCTCTGGCTCTCGGAATGGCAAGCGGAAAAGAGCAAGAGCGCCGGGATGTGTGTCTACGTTTATGATTACACATGATGGGAGGAAGACGTTTTATTTAAGAGGGCCGTGAGATTAGGATCTGGGAAATGCCTCAGATGTGGCTTTGGAAGCCGTGCATGTTTTCACATTCACAACTCAACAGGCTGCAAGGGTGGTGTAATAGCCTCTGGACTGAGTGTAGTACAAGCACACATACGACCCAACACAGAGGAGGCTTTCCCAGGTCTGCTTTATGCAATATTGGATTTTTTCAATAATGTGTGCATGAATGTGATGATATACCTTAATCTATAAGGTATGTTATTACTGGATTAGCCAAAAGCACACATTCCTATCTAGTTATGTATACAAAAACTGTTTCTCAATTGATTTTCCCCCCAAAATATATTAATACATTTAATATTACATTTATATAAACTATTTTAAATAGAAAGATTCCCCATGATAATCTGTTATAGACTTGATAATGATAGAAATGATAAATAAAATTTTAGTCTCAATATGTTTCTAGTTTTTGGCATTTTGCCTTTATTAGGTCATGACAGTAGAGATATGGACAAGAATCATAACCTGACGTGCCTGGTTTGTTACACAGAACCATCTGAGAAGTCGTCCATGGAAACTTGGCAAATGATTGGCTGAACCATCTGTCTATCATCATCTATCACTGTCTTACCTTGCGAGGCAGCTGGATTCACGATGCTCATTGGTCCGAACCACCGGTGGTTCGGACACAAGTGCAATTCTCGCATGATCTTGTGATGTCATGATCTCACAAATCCAGCTGCCTCGCAAGGTAACAGGAAACATGGGGATAGAGAGAGCTCTGACATGCCACACAGGTCCCCAGCTGGAATCAAAATGGCTATTTTGCAAGTATATGGTATGTGTCTAAACCACGAACCCCATCCACTTGTTACTTTTTAAAAATTTTTTTTATAAAAGGCATTTTACTCTGAGTGTCAAATAAAATGCTGTCAATCTCCTGCATTTATAGGATATACCAAATATCAGTGCATTTTAAAACACATTCATAAGGAAACATACAAAGTAAAGTAGTGTTTTTAAATATACCGTATAAAACTAAGGAAATATACAATATTAAGGGAACTGAGGCCCTTTTATGTTCACACATTCAGCACATGTAGATGGACACACACTCTACTACACCCACACACAAAGCACACATAAATAAGCTTCACACACACACACACAAGTGAGCCAGTCAACACCAGCAGTGCTCTCCACTTGTCCTCATGTTTTCGAGTATAGTGCTCCATCTTCCTTTGCAGTGCTCCCAAGACACTGTGGCCTAATCCATCAAGTGAAAGATGTATTGCTTTTAAAGCACATGGGTCTATCTGTAAAACACTAACATGTGTGCTGTCTGCTCTAATCTCATTAGCTGCTCCATTAATTCCCAGCCAGTGTCATTACTTTCCCCTTGCTTTCCACATTCTGATGTAAACAGACAATAGAAAAGTCACTTTTTAAAAAAAAACACATAGATCTATTCAGTCTCCTCCTTTGATAACTGTCTCAATCAAGAGATTCTCTCCATGGTTTTCAGCAATGTTGGGGTTTATTCACTGTGTAAATCCGCCTTTGTATACATTCACACCGGCACAGTTTAAATACGTAATGATGTGGACGGTATTTAGACTCGATTGAGAAGGACACTGTCTGCAAATTTGAATGAATGTGTTTGTGAGGGCTTCCAGACAAATGGAATCAGAGTAGCCGCAATCCGACCGTCCTAATTGTGTCAGAGAGGAGCGGAGGCCCGCTCGCTGCAGATGAGAAAAGCATGGCATGTCAAATTGCCAATAGCTCATTCCAGTGACTGCCATTCACGGAAAACTAAGTCCGTCACAAACCGAATCGATCACAAGACTTTCCTGTCTCGTCGCAATGATCAACTCCCTTATTAAGTAAAGAAAATCCACCGACATCAATCATGTACTTGGAGCTTTTACAATAATAATGTTGGACATGTCATCTACATCTGTATGTGCAGCGACTACTATAGCTCTGAAGTCAAACCGGTGCTATTTGTGGGTCTATAATGAGAAGTCCAGCCGATCCACTGGTATCCAGTGGCTGAGGCGGCTGGGTGGCCGGGCCCAATAGTGGTATAGCTGTATTGATTGGTGCTAGCTGGTGCCAGGCAGGATGCTATGTAGGTTGGCATATGCAGTGGATGGCACAGATCCTGCAGTCTACAGTTTCCATTTAGTTGCACCCAATGACACCCAGTCATAATGGGAAAACCAATCCTCTGTATGCAACAACACAGAGCAAGGAGGAAAAAGGAAGAAGAAGAAGAGGAGGAGGAGAGCGATAGAGCCTGACATTGATCCTGTCACATTCCTGGCAACAGGGGTTTTATGGCTGCTAATGATGCCTAACAACCTGGGATGGAAGAATCAAGGGAGAGAAGGATGGATGGAGTGTCAACTTTGTACTGGTAATGATAATTTTGCGCAAATGCACAACAGGAATGTGATATAATCTGCAACTCTGAACAACAGGTGTCCACATAGACATGACAGAGAAGAGGAGAAGGTACAACTCTTCACTTGAAGGACAGTGGCATGTATTATATGTAAGTAGAAATCTCATAAAAGCATTAATACCGTAACACATAAAATGTGTTACCGAAAGCTTAAATAAATAAGAATGACAAGAGAAAGTGGACCTGATAGCAAAACCAGATGAAAGAAATGAATTAAAGAGTGGGAGCGAGCGAGACACTGAGAAAGGGAAAGATGGTGTGCTAGCAGGAAAACAATTTAAGATGAACTGAGTGGGAGAAATGAATGAACGGCATTCCGACAGCGATGAGAACAGGCACCGACTGAGTGCCACAGAGAGAGCCGGCAAGTGATGTATAAAACGAACGCGAAAACAGCGGGGCATACGCAGCGAGCATCTCCAAGTCTGCTATTTACATCTGCGTCACAGGGCTTCGAGAACATCCAAATGAGAGGAACAGAGCCGGCCACAGCAGGCTTGTCAGCCTCTAATGTTCTCACATCATACCGATGGTCACCCTGAGCAGCTGTGGTGTGCCCGCCTGTGGGCGTTCAAAGTCCTCTTTTGCTACTTAACATATTTTGTGTGTGTGAGAATTTGAATTTTCCAGGATGCTTTGGGGTGACACTGTGTCGCTTGCGGTACAAATAAATGTCAATTAGCAAGTTCTTTAGCCTGTAATTCTTACAATAATCATTAAAAATAGTCAGAATATGGAGTAAAAATACAGCAGTGTCAAGGAAATTACACTTAATTAAAAGAAATGGCTGATTTGAGATTTCAACAACAACAACAACAAAAACAAAAAAACACTATATGACTTTTTAAGGTGGATTTTTGCAGTGCATGTTTTATGCCTCTCTAGAGCCTCCAAGCTCCAGGGTCTTTTTGTTTTTGGCTGGGGGATGTGAATTGTGTAACACCAGTGCATTCTGGCTTCTTCCAGCTTTTGTCTACAGTTCTCCTATTAGTCAGTCTGCACTCAAGCCCTTTATCACTAGAGGCAAACTACACCAGTATATCAGCAACACCCGCCACATACTCAGCCCTGACGCAATCCCCGTAACACTCAAATTTAGACCCCCACCAAAACTGTTCTGAAACCTTATCCAAAATAACACATTCTTTCAATAAAGAGACATGGCCGAGCTAATGTTTCTGTATGCGCGCACATGTTTATGCCGCTCTCCAAAACCAATTATTTCATTGTCCCGGCACTCGAGCTAATAAATCAGCCGGTTTGGGAGAGCAGCGGGAGAGCAGGGAGTACAACACAGAAAGGGGGAAGAAGAAGAAGAAGAAGAGGGAGGCTGAACTGGAAGATAGTTTCACTGAAATGTGGCATGAAGTCACGCTCTGAGAAATGATAGCAATAAATCAGAGCTACTGAATACAATCCACTCAACTAATCACAATTAACTTAATGGATGAGTCATAAGGAAAGGGGGTCTGCGTGCTAACTACAGCCCAGTACGGAACTATAGATTGAGACAAAGGCAGATGGTGAAAGAGAGAGAAAACGAGAAAGAAAATAAAAGAGAGCAAAGTAAGGAGAGACGAAAAGGAAATTAGATATGTACAGCCCTGTTGTTATGATGTCAAGTTTGAGAATTTCAGGCTGATTATATGAAATTGTGAGTTAAAGGGCACATCCAAATCAATTTGGTGCGGCAGTGAATGAGGATCCTGCACAATTAGAGGGTTTTTTTTATTGGTTAGGGGAATGGCCGTGACTTCACCATGAGCATCTGACCTGCTGTCTGTTTCCTTAATGTACGATCGAACCGTTCATTAGGGTCAGTTTCCCTTTAAAGACATATAGGATGACAATTCCTGCCATGTCCAAGGGCCAGATGTGGAGATGGGTAAAAGCAGAACCGTAACATTTACTGTCAAATTAGAGGGTCACAAAAACAGGGCAGCTTCACCTTCACAAATGACGAGTAACAGAACCGTTAAGTAAGGACTATTAGGGCCATTTCATAAAAAGTACAACATTTTAACATATATCAATGCCATGTCAGCAAATTCATACAAATTAAAGAACTGTTGTGTTTTTCTGACAATTTGATTTCAATGTTGTTCTTGTGTTAAAACTAACCAAGAGACATCTGTATTAATTTTTTTATTGCTGCTATTCATGCACAGTATTGTGTTCAAAACAAACAACTGTGTCAAAGAGTTGTATTAGAAGCAGGAAAGTGGGCACAGAGAAGAACATTAGGGCGGAAGGTTATCGACAGCCTGAAGAGTGTCACGGTGGGCATGCACATTATTGATCTCTGTTGGTGCTCACGCAACTCTTAAAGTTAAAATGCTATTCAAACCATGTTTGCAGTGGAGGAGGTCTAAGATTGTGGAGAAACCTCGAAAAAAGAGAAATACACGATGCAAAAAGGCAGGCAGGAGAAAAGACAAAAAACGTGAAAGCGTTGTGGAGTCCCTGGCCCCGCTCACATAACACACAGAGAGAGATATGCTCACAGGTTTCACTTCTTTCTGCTGCAGTCTTATTTGAAGAAAAATGGTGCTGACTTGGTGTGAAAGGTTACTGTGAGTAAAAATGACAAATTACCGACCATAAATTATTTTCAGACTTGACTTACAGACTGTGAAAAAGCCTTTAGCTACACAGTAGTACATGTATATAGTATCTGTTGTAGAAGTCCTACTTTTTTCCGTAAAGTTAGTCCCACAGGAACTATTTGATAAATTCAGATCTTACTCTCTTGGTGGACTGTATACTATATAGGCTGGACGTTCTAATTTTTCAGTGTCGTTGACAGAGAACAGCTATAGGCTCTGATCAAAAGGTGTGTGACTGTAAATGAGAAGATAGAAGATGAAGGCATAGAGTCATCTATTTAAGGCAAGTACAGTTCCAAGAACTAGGCTGCTAGGAGGCCAGGGTTGAGTCTCTTGCACTAACATCTGTGCTGACTGAAGGTGCTCTTTTGTTTATGCTGTCGTACAAATATAGCACCGATGCACATGTCATTTAGTCCTTTAGTATTCATTGTTCTGTCATCGCACACACAGAAAAAGAAAAAATATACAACCGGCTGTCCCACAGAATCATCCTACTGTTGTCCACACCACGGTCAAGCCTTAAATTATAGCCACAGGAGATTATGGGCAGAGGTTGTGCCCTGTGGGTCCTTTGGACAGTGAGAGGGCAGTTAAGATTTAGAGGAGTGAAACCGCTTCTCAGCAATGAGTTGAAATGAGCTTCCTATTATTCCTACATGTTAGACGTTATTGTATGGTTTTCTCACCAAAATGTAGCTATACATTTGCAACCAATCATCACCGCTATGGGATTGACAGATTCGGTGGCTGTTGCTATTACCTTTACGAATGAAATGTTATTTTTGGAAGTTATCATGACTTGATTCCCAGCTACAACTCTAAATTTGTAGCCTTTTGTCCATCAAAGCATGATGTGGGGAGTGAATATACGTAATTAAGTGGTAAAAAACAATTCTCAAAGGGCTGCCAGTGCAAAAATATTGTGGGTATACTGATCACACATTGTATTTTTAGAAAAACAATAAATGATACTTTCTCTCTAATTTTTTTTTTATAAAACTGACCTAGTGGTGACCCATAACTGAACACTGGAGAAACAGCAACTTCTCTATTTAGATATAGTCACTTTGAATCACACAATGACCAGTTTGTACCCTTAACCTATAAACTACAACTGAGCCACTTGAGCACTACAAAAATATATTCTACATAATTAGCACCTTCAATATTGTGCAATAATACACAATACCACACATCATAAATGTGTGTTTCAGGTGTTCTCAGGAGCCAAATCACTTAGACAAAAAAGAATAAAGTCGCGTAATGGAATAACACCAGCTAGATGATTAAGCTGACTGGGACGGGTGTAAATCACATTATGGTTTCAGGGAATGTGATCCAACATCAGACTCAGGAGAGGCCGGAGCAGGAAGCACCCGCGACAATGTGTGTTGTGAGAGAGAGCGAGAATTCCTCCAAGCCACATTATTACGTTCAGCAGCTCTACGGAATATGCAACAGGCAGGAACCCAAAAATGGCTTAGGTGTGTTCTGCTTTCCCCAGGGTGTGGTGAGAGGAGTGCGCCGGCCTGGAGCCAAGATGGTGGTCAGGGTGAAAACCACAAAGTGAAAATAGAGGCGGCCCGGGCCAGGCCATGTCCGGCACAGATCAAAGAGAGGCGGGGCCTCAGCACACAACAAAGTGCTATGATGACAGATGGAGGTCTCTGACAGGCCATCGAGGACTTGAGTAGTGGAGTGTTTATGTGTCGCAGGACACTGAGGTCAGTCAAGAGAATCAAGGGATCACAACAAAAGCAAAACAGAGATAATCATACAAGAGAGTTGAAAAATTAAAAGGTATGAAACCAGCACCAATTAGGTTTGGTGGGGTTGCAGAGGCCCATTCCCAAATGCGCCTGACCAGCTGACATGGGCAGGGGAATGCAAGGAATGGCAGTTATCGGATAATGCAGACAGACACCCAGGATGTCGAGGGGTGGAGTGAAAATGAGAAGGCTGGCCAAGATGTCGCTGCTGTACAGTTGGGGCCCGAGGTTGAGACAGACAGAGTGGTTGTTGACGTCTGAGACAATGTCTGAAGAGCACGGACATGAGAAGCATGTTACAATGAGAGAGCAACACTGACCAGGATAGAAAAGGAAGCCGTTCGCAGACACCGAGCCTAGACTGGCTGAAAATACCCATGGCCAAGAGCAGGGTAATTGTGGTTGGTTTTGGTGTGCTTACAACTTCAAGGTTGTGGGTTGGATTCCCACAGGCAAGTACCTCGAAAGCATGTATGGTATTGGCTTGACTCGTGGTGCGGATACTGCTTTAATAAAAAAAGGGATTCAGAAATGCAGAGATTAGTGAGCAAAACCTAGATAACAGGATTTTCTTGACATAAATATCGTAGCCATAAATAAAAAAGAACCTGATGATAAATTTATGTAGGGAGAAATGTTTTTCTTTACTTCCAAAACCACATCTTGCAATCTTCTGGGAGTTTCTGAAAACCATTATGTACAAATTAATCAAATACATAATTTCTTAAGATTAGGACTTACAAGAGGCTCCTTGTTTTTAACCAGTCTTATGATCTTCACTGAATCCTCGTCGTCGTCAATGTCTTCTGGCAGTGGAGGTAGTTCAGGGTCATAATTCTTCTGGGCAACTGTGTCGTGGACCGACAGGAGGCTCTAGAAAAAGGAGAGAGATATAAAGAGGGGAGGAAAGAAACAATAAGCAAGGGTTATCAGTCAAACCAAAAAAGGCCTTAACCTTACCGTAGTCTAATTAGCAAAATAATGCATGCTATTAAGAGTTCAATCTATCATTTTTCCTTTATGCAGGATAGAGAAAAGGCAGAGACTGTAGGGAGGATGGTTATGAATTGGGGTGTCTCCCTGAAATGCTGGCTGATGGATTTGAAAGCATTCAGGCCAGTAACTCGTAGCTACATGCGTTAATTGTCATTAGGTCCGTGCTCTCCCTCCATACATCTCTCTGATTAAAGGCAACCAGCCCCCGCCCTGGACCATTGCTCACAAGGGATAGTGAGCAGAAGTGGGGGGGGGGGCAACTTTGGCCAATGTTTCCAGTACTGATGCTTTCCAGTTCAAGGTGGTGAACATTCGGAGAAGCAATGTTTTGCGATGTTCGGCGGTAGGCTCAAAGTAATGAAGTTCTCAGCCGCCTCAGATATTTCACACATTCACGAGCAGACATAAAAAAGGAGATGGGACGCAGACAAGAATGATGCCATTGAGACATTCATTTTTCAAACTATTTAACGACTCCATGTCCGGACCAAGATGCAGCTGGACGCGTGCTGCTTTTTCCGTGGTTGAGGAGGGGAGAGAAAGTGAGAAAAACATCTTCCACCCCATGTGCCAGACAAAAGTAGAGAGAGAGAAGGAGAGAGACAGAGAGAAGGATATGGTGAGAAGAGGAGCAGTGTGTTTTATGACATGGGAGCATGCTGCAGTACAGCGTTCAAGATGTTGCTAACTGGGAGCAGATGAGAGGAGGAGACACAACTGAAGCTCTGTGGCTGGGATCCACTGAGAGACAAGCTGACCAGCATACATGCGCACACACACTTTATTTTGTTTACTAGTGAGGACTTGGCTCTATTTATTCCCTTTGTTCTGACTGTAACCTTAAAGGATCATTCCAGTTTATTACTTAGGCCTTATTCTTATGGTTTTCGCCATTATTACTCCTGTGACTTAGGGGTTTAGGGTGCTGACCGCGACCTGCAAGGACCCCGCTTCGAGTCCGGCCAGGGATTTGTCGCATGTCATGAACCATCTCTCGTCCCCTGATTTCCTGTCATTTTTCTACTGTCCAATCTGTAACAAAGGCAAAAATTACCTTTATCTGCTACTCATGTAGTTAATTGCTTAGCTCTGAGAACATGGTAACATCATTAAAAAAAAAAAAAAAAAATCAGTTGAGGCAAGAAATATGGGCAGTCAGACATTCATATAGGTTTTTCTTGTACTGTTGGACTTTGTTATAGTAATATCGCAGTGTTCCCAGAACTCAGCAGTTAACGTGAACACAATGTTATCATATCCGATAGAAGCGATAGCCAAAGCTACAAAAGTAAGATCCAAGGTGCAATAAAACAGATAAAAAAACCCACAAACCTTAAGCCTAATTCCAACTCGTACCCTAAACCTACAGTAGATACTAATCCTAAATAAAGTTCTAACTCTAAACTAATTAACTGAAGAAATGCAGACAAGAGAATTGACTCAAATTCCTATATATCTCACATTAAATTCTGCATTTTTCTCTTTCTCTTCTCCCCAAATTTCCTGTTTTCGTG
This sequence comes from Thunnus maccoyii, assembly GCF_910596095.1. NCBI lineage: Eukaryota > Metazoa > Chordata > Actinopteri > Scombriformes > Scombridae > Thunnus > Thunnus maccoyii. The sequence goes on from NC_056553.1 coordinate 21,672,711, forward strand.
GTCCTCCTGTCCAACCTCCTCTCAAATACCATTAATCCTCTCTATTCTTGTTTGCTCTTCAGTTTTATCTTTCATGCATTTTCCCCAAAATCTGCCCAGCATCAGTTTGTTCATTTTCTAAGAACAGACCCAACAGTGTGCTTGAGGCTTTCATCTGCACAGTACATAAACACACAAGTTGTGTTGTATTGTATGTCTGGGGATGCTGTCATTATGGTATTGAAATATTCTCTTGGAACACAGTGGAAACCAAAACTGTTTGCAGATGAGAACGATAAAAGCACACTGAATAGGACTGGGATCCCAAACCTGTGCTTGATATAACATATAAATTGTGTTCATAGCGCCGTGTCAAGGCATGGATGAAGAGTTTGCAGTTGCAGTTTCCACAATGTTGTGATGTGATCAGTAATGTTACATTTCTAAGACTCTGAGCACCACATGTGAACATACATGACTTTATATCAGAGCTATAGCTGGTGAATGGAAACAGCGCTCCATTCAAAGCTGAGTAAAATATCACAGGACAAGTATTTACAGAAGAATGACTTTGTAGCCACTATTTCTTTTTCTGTTTCTGTTTTCTTTCCCTTCTTCTTCTCTGTTTTTTCACCCTCAGGGGGTATGAGAAAACCAATTCTAATTTGGCGTTGTATCGGATTCCCAGAGTTTTCTGAAAACATCCTTTGGTGAAAGCTGGCCAGTGCCGTAACAGCGAACCTGGAGAAGAAGGAAGCATTTTGAGTTTGAGGTTGGATACATGTGGTGTTGTGGCTCTCTTAATGGTGTTTGACTGTCAGTCATAGCACCTGATCTGTGTCATGACAACATGTGGGTCTGCCAGGCATCCATCACCCCCTCAGCAGGGAAGGACACCCATGAAGTCCTGGTGCCCGAGAAGCAGAATTACAGTGCTCCGCTGCTGCTGTGCAGCCTTACAGATTGGAGTAGTGCTGAAACAATTAGTCGAATAATCGGTTAGTTATTCCATAGAAAATTACATAGATCATTTTGATAATCAAATCAATTTTTGCTTTTGATAAACAAAAATGCCTCTTAAATGTGAGGATTTGCATTTCTCTATTTTGTGTCATAGTAAAATTATAGTAACATTATTAAAATGTTGGATTTTGTACCGTTAGTTTAGAAATTTGAACACTTCTTGGAATCTGGAAAACTGTGTCGGGCATATTTTCCGGCATAGATATTTCATTACAATTACATGAAATTTGAATAATCTCATTGGGAAATCTGGATGTTGCAGAAGTTAATAATAGGATACAACAAAGAAAATATTCCCTGTGCTCTGTCTCCATGAACACATTCCCTTTTCATGCTCACCTCAACCTTTCCTCCACTAACCTGCCAGTTGCCGTTTCCTCTGAACTCTATCCATCCTGACCTGTTAGTGTCCTTTCATCGATGGCACTTCCTTAAATCTGGCATTGCTCCCCACTGCCACATCCTCCCCCATGGCCGTGCCTAACAACCCGTAACAGAGCCACAGCTAATTCCTTGTAAAAACGTTCTAGGAAGTAGCAGTAACAGCTGTATGCTAATAGATAGCACATGGTACATGGCCTGGCTGGTGACCATTGACATGGGAGCACAACTACACAGGTACAGATATGTTTAACACACACACAGAGGGGTCTCTGTATGGAAGCTTTCTTCCTGGGTTTATATGAGTCAGTGGGTCTTGTTATGCCTCGGTGTTGGTGGATTAGCTGCTTAATCAAATCTAGAGTTATATCCTTGTGTAAGCTCGGCCCTGCAGCTGAGGCCTGAAGAGAGACGCAGGGAGAGAAAGAGTGAGAGACGGAAAGAAAGATGAAGGGAAGCGAAACCACCCTTGTTTTCCAGGCATCCCGTCCTTTCTCGGTTCGTGTGTTTGTGTTCATTAGGCATAATAGGGATCCTAGAAAAACAGATCACTGAGCTTGACTAAATAAACCTGCTCCTACATTCCTGGCATTGGCCTCTCATTAAAGCCCCCGGCCCTGTCACCGGCCCGCTCGTTTTTCAGCTGGCGGCGCTGGATCGGTGCTGGGTAGCTGCTTTCCCCGGGGCGGGAAGGACCCTGCCGTGAGCGTTCTGCCCCGGAGGTGCTGCTGTAGGCGAGCTCAGATACGACACTAACGCCCACCCTCTCTGAGCCTTGAACCTCAGCATGCACCGCTCAGAGTCAAACACACTCTTGCATGAGTGCATACACACGCCTACCTCCACACACACACACACACACACCGGCGGAAACAGGCGGCCATCATAATTGGCACTTTCATCACTGTCAATATTAGTCTTTCTGAGGGGGGTTAATATGGGTGAAAGTTGTTTTTTCATGTGCAAATCGTAAAAAAGAAAGTTGAAGGCGGAGAAGGAAAGCAAGAAAGAGAAAGGAAGAGAAAGAGAGTGGGGAGTTTTAAAGAGCCTGATTTATATCCCCACCCTAGGAATGGATCATTTCAGCCATAATTAAGAGTGATACAATTACTATCGTACAGAGACGCCATTCAAAGGCAGCAGCCATCTGCTTGTGTTTTACACCCCCGGCCCTGTGATTTACACTGGGGCTGGCTGGTACGGTATCAAGTGCCCTGGAGGACAGATGGAGACAGAAAGAGAGCAATGTTTTAATACTTCATTCTTGAAGCCCACATGCTGCCTATGGTTTGAGACGCAATGTCAGGAAAATGCCAAGAGCCTCCATGCCTCAGTATGTTACAGTTAAAGCTCTCCCTCCAAACCAAGATGCTGGAACTAATCTATTGTTGACCAAGTGTTCCCAATGAAGCCAGCAGGAGCGCTTAGCCTGGTGGTTTTAAGCCCAGACGCTCGAAACCTGCTGATAGACTCAACACTCGAGAGTAGAGGTCATCATGCTGAGGGGTGGAGAGGGATGGTGGGAAACGGTGTATGTGCGTGTGAACACATATAGATGTCAATCACTCAACTTGACAGCACCAGGTATGATACTTTCCTTCTTAACCTGATGGGAACTTACAGATATCCGAGAGAGTTGTTTCCTTTTTTCTTACTTATTTCAAAAGGATCTCACAGGTCAACACAAAACACAGAATGCAGCTCAACCCAGCCACTTTCATTTTATATCAAAAAAATGGTGAGTGCAGCTTTTATTGCCTGAGACAATCCCTGATGAAGATATAAGTGTCAAACAAATGAAGACATGTTTGTTGTAGCCCTTATTCAGAGATAAGATCTCCTTCCTTGGCTTCAGCTCTTGTGCTCTTGACATTGCTGTCTGCTGAGGTGCACTGGCCAGTAGTAGAGGAAGCAGTAGCTGAATATTTTCCATTGTTTGGTGTGGAATTATTTGGCTGACCTTGTTCTGCACTCAGCTGAGGTCGACAGAGCGGCGTGTGGAGGTGGTGGGAAAACAGAGAGATAGCAGTGAATGGAGAAAGCAAATAGACAAAGGGTGAAAACAAGTTAATATTGGTGAGGGTCTTCCACAGTAGACAAAACTGAAGTTAGAGAGAGGAATTTGTACCGATGTGGAGGTGATATTGTTTTCACTGGACTAGTCAAATAGCCACAACAGCTTATTTAGAGCTTATAACCTCACACACCCTCGAGCACACTTCTGCATCGCTGCAGCGAGGTGAGAAGTTAAAGCACTGGAGGTCAGCAAAAACAAGCTGCTGTTTCTGTCAGTTTTTAATTTCAATAAGTATGATCAGCTGGGGTTGGAATAAGGACTTTCAGATTGACTCTGGGGCTGGAGAGTTGCCGGTGGTAGTTGCAAGGGCCGTAACATTTGTTAGGTGAGAACAGAAAAAGTGCAGACACTCCACGAAAATGGCAGTGACCTAAATATTCCAATCTGGTTGTTTACATCAAAGCCGTTTTGGCAAATATCTGATTCTTATTAGATTTATTTCCACATTTGAAAGTGAAAACATCACTCTATTCTATAAACTTAGTGGGAATAGGAGAATTTTTCACACTTTTTAACACTTTCAATTTACTATGATGTACAGTAAACATTGGAATTTAAGCTACGCAGCCCTTACCTTCCACCAGATCCATCTCTAAAAGCACATAGATGAGAGGGCAGGATATTTTATTGGAGCGTGTGTGTATGTATGTGTGTGTGTGTGTGTGTGTGTGTACACCTGGCCCTCAGTCCTGTCTCTTGCCTTCACCTCTTCTCACCTCATCCGTTCAAGGTGCTGAGCTTCCTGATCGATGACTTTCACGAGCTCTGTGTTTTGATGGATCGACCTTTGCCACGCCAAATACCTTCACTGTAAGCGTAATTAAAATAATAAACGCGGCATTTCTGACACAGGCATGCTTCGTGGCGAGCGCGGCGATCGTTTGCCGGTGCATTTCACTTCGGGGTTGACAGAGACAAACGAGATTACATCGTAAACAAAGCTGTGATAGATTTTCATCATTTGTCTTTGGGCTGAGTGGCTGCGTGAGTGCGTGCTGGAGTGTGTATCCACCTTCGTGTGTCTATGTGAGATTGTGTGTGCTGTTTAAGTGTGTGGACTCAATTATACTTGACCCCATTTTCTCATGACTTTCTGTATGTGAGTGACTGTATTATGTGTAGTTCTTTAAATCATTACATCACTAGTATAGACAACCAAATATATACACAATGATCTGACTTCTTACCCTGATCCTTTTGGGAACCACTGTTTCTTCACACTTGACACTGAGAGGTATTGAATATTTGTGTGCACTGTAAGTGTGTGTGTGTGTGTGTGTGTGTATTGTGCCGGGGGAGGACTTCATACTGAGCTGTTGTTTCTGGCAGAGCCCAAATAAGCATGACAACAGTGCATTAAGAAAGGAGGCTGTCCAGCTCTCCTTCCATTCCACCATCATACAGGCAGTTCTGTCTGGCTGAGACACCTGGAGGGCCTGATGGATGGCCCCAGTTAGCTCTTGAAAATAAAAATGTGTAAATTTATTCTGTAGCTGTCTGTGTCTGGCTAACAAGGCCAGTGGCCGCAGCCAAGAGGACAAGAAAGAAGAAAAAAAAAAAAAAAAAGAAGCAAGGCCTGGATCTGACCGCCTTGTTATTTTGTGTACAGCATGATACTCGCGCCACTTCAATGCCAGAACTGCACAAACGGCAAAGATCTGTGCTATTTGTGGGATGACATGAATGAGCCACTACAAATAGGATACGGGGTTGTAGTTCAACACTTACAGAATAAAAAAATAAGCCTGTATTGAATAAAATCTTTTAATAGGAACCAAACTCACCTTCACGTGGGCTTTGGCCAGTATTTTGAGAAGTTCTTTGATTTCTCCGTTGGCTGATTTCCCTTGTAGCTCCTCAGACAACTAAAGAGGGGAAGAAACAGAGACACTATGAATGCCTTCAAAGCCACTCAAAAAGAGTGCGCTGTTATCCGCTTTTAAACGATTATGGCGTCTCGCCCCTCTCTATGACGACCTTGAATGTGGCCAGTTGGAACAACTATAAAAGATCATACATAACCTGCTCTTAAGGGCCTTCCTTACTCAAGGGCACCTCAGTGGTTGTAATGAATGAAGGGCAAGTGCTGCTGTTCCACTTTCCCCAAGATTTACTTTGCCAGGGGACTGAATCACCACCACTGCATAAAGGTTATCAAAAAGTCAAATTCATTCTTCTGTTCTACAAAACCTGCACAAAATATTAATTTTCAGTCATTTAGTAGCTGGTACAGTCAAAGCAACTGGATTAAATTTGCAGCTAAATTCAAATAAATTAATTTGTAACGCAATAAAAATCATCTTGTGCAGTAACTGACATGTTTTCCAAGCCTTATTTTAAACTATTGGACAAATTTTATATCTTGTGATGATCAACAGTACTAATCTAATCATAAGTACTGTACCCAGTAGGGGAGTGTGTAACATCAGAGTAAACCCTCAAAAGCTTGTGGAAAAGTACAGTTGTATACCCAAAGGCACGCACTGCGCTTGTACTCTCAGGTGGCCCCAATCAAACTGATATTATGCTAAATTGGGTGCATCTTCGTGGGAGGCAAGGTCACACCTTGTCATGGGGCCTAAAATTCGCAGTTTTTGACACCTTTGTTTCGATTAAATTTACTGTTCAGTAGGATCATTTTTCAATGAAAATCTCAGGAACAAAAGAAAACAGTCCACTCCTCTTGGAAACAGTGGGGGCTCTGAGAGCATGTCGGAGCATTAGGACTGAGCTGGGCTGAATTCATGATAAATGTGTGGTAGCTCTGAGACAAGTGACTCTGCTTCTAAAGCCCAGGCCACGCTCCTCTGGCTGCCCCCTGATTTATGGATGATCCTCCTGGACGGGGTGTGAGTGTGGAGAGGCGAGCCGTCGCACACAAAGACCTGCCTGTACTGAGCTGGGATCAGGAGCTGATGTCGAGAACACATCCAGCACCAGAGGAAATCACAGACTGGGGTGTCTAGATGTGTGTATAGGTAGTACAGAGGGTATGTACGTGAACTGTATCACAGGTGCAGCAGTTTAGCTTTTGACAGTTCTTACAAAGTATAAAGCAGAGAATCCTCTTAACTTCTTTGTTATATGTGAACAATGTCAACACCATAATGATCCATGTGTCCTTAAATAGCTCTGTTCAGTTATCATCACTTTAATATAAGCTTTATTCCAAGAATATTGTGAAAATATTAGAAAATGAGAAATTGAAGGAACATAATTTATGCTTAATAACCATAAACTATGTAAAGTCTGGTAGTTATTTTATAAAATACAGATAACATTTTAATTTTTTTTGGCTAGAAATGGCAAAAATAAAGGTTAAAAAAAACCCTTGACATGAAAAATGAGGGGAAATAAGTTAACATTGTTTTGGACTTTACTTTCTTTCTTTTTCTTTCCCTCTTCTGTTCCTTTCCCTTAGTTTCTCCTTTTGCTTCTACCTGTAAAATCAAGTGTCTAAGGATAGAAGGTGTTGTTTTTCACACAGATTGTAAAGCCCCCTGGGAGAAATTTTTGGTTCTGTTGCTTGACTTGATAACATAAGAAAAAGAAAAAAACAATATAAAACAATAGAAAATCAGATAGATACAGACAGACAGACAGATACAAATCACTTCACAGTGGTTGAAAATGTACCAGGTTACCTGGAACATTTCCTATAGTGAGCCAAGACTGATAAATCTACAAATCAAATAATAAGAATATCCAAACATTTTTAACAAAAAGGTGAATTCTCTAATTCTCTTCTCAGGGTGCAAATTAACCCTTAAACATCCGCTGTGTTTGTTAAAACTCTATGAAGCAGCAGCAAAGAAGCATAAAGAGACACATGTAACTTTTTTGGTGCCTCTGTTGTCATCACATAACAGATAAGCTGAACAGGGAAATCTCCCCAAAATGCAGTGTTCTCCTGTGTGTGTGACGCTCAGGCAGATGATGACAGAGGTTGGAAAAACATATAGTTTGTTTGACTAACGACCCCTGGGGTGCGGGAATAAGGCACCAGAGGTGAGGCGGAGGTAAAGGCAGGGGGCTGAGGGTTATATCGGGGTTAGGGAGGATGCTATGTCACTTTACCCAAAGACAGGAACATGTGCTTTCGGCTTGGGGGGGGGGGGTCTTTTCATTATTTCCATTAGTTTTGACCCCCCAAAGGGAGACAGACCACACTAATGAATAGCCATAGTGGTCAAGGTTACTCCAGCTGAACCTCATTCAACCCTGCATTACTTCACTTTATCAAATATACAACAAATCCAATCTGAAAGAGAAAGGTCAGAGGGAGACGGAGGAAGTAAGAAAAGGAGAAGGTGGAGAGGAGATGAAGACAGAAAAACAAAGAGAGCACACATGATCAAAGAAAAGTAAAGGGGAGAAAAACAGAGGAAGTTGAGAAAGGTAGAGATGGAAGAGGAGTTGGGGTCAGGGTCTTTAGTGAGGGAACATCTCCAGCTCTGATACAGCGTCATCCATCATTTCATCGCTAAGCTGTTTACAGCGAGGGAGGGAAGAAAAGCGAGACAAAGAACTGTAAATTTCCAGTCCCTCATATTGTCCTATTAAAGCACCTTGTCCCATAACTCAGCGTGGAGGACAGATGGGACATGTCTGACAATGCGCTCGGCTCTCTACCTTCATGCTGCCCCGTTCGAATCACATTTTCCATCCTCAGACCTTCAGAGAAAGTGAGGGAGGGGGCAAAAAATGATGCTGGTCTCCTCTGAGAGCGAGCGTATTTCATTTGTTAAATGTCATGGCAGGCACGCCAGTGTTTAGATAAGTTTGATCCCAGCATGTCAGTTTATAGCTCACTGCTGGGCTCACTACTTTGATATATAGCTGCCAATACATCAAGCTGACCTCTTTCTTTTTTTTTGTTTTGTTTTTTATAAAAGCGTTTATTAAAAATGGTATTAAAAATACAGATTTTTTATTAAAAAAATCTGGTTTCAGCCAGTCAGCGTCATCTATTTCATATGATGGATGAAATGTTCTTTGGCTTGATTTGTTGTGTAAGTGATCATTAATACACTGGTTGCCTACAGTAAGCGTTAAACCTGAATTCATTCCCACAGAGCATTTTGATTAGATTTTACACAGTTATGCATGAAGATGTTTTCCTATTATTATATTTTTATGGGTTGCAATAAAAGTTTTAAAGTCTTATGGTCTAAATACTGGCTTTCACACCATTACAAAAAAAATCAAATTTAAAAAAAGGAAATAATGAATGCATGAAATCTTCTCATGCAAATAATCAATTCAAAGAGTTATCAGGAGGAAATAGTTTCTAAAAGTGACTTAAATCCAGATGTATTTATTTATGAGTTCACTTTATGGGTTCGTTCTTACAAAAAATGTATGTTTGGAGCTAAAATGTAACATGTAAATGCTGAAGTTATCGTATTTTAAGCATTTACTGCATCAGCTTTTCCAACAGTTCACAGAGACATTCTAGCCAAGGTTTACAGGTCACTTATTGAATCAATACTCCGATAAGTTGTGTATATACATGTAATATATGTGAGCCCTATGTAAAGTCATGTAAAAACCATATATGTATATAAATGATGGACAAATGAAGTTAAACGATAGGAAACAAAAGCTGCACAAGACCTCTAAATCTGTGACTAACAGTTCACATTCTTTCAAGAGTTTTACTTTAATAGGTGATATATCGGTGGCTGATATATTAGCTACTGATAAACGATAAAATTAAATGATTGATAGTGTTTCTGAATGCTGATACTGCAATTTTAGATATTAATTACACAAGACTGTGGAGTCTTTTCTTCCTCTCTCATTGTGAAATAACACTGCATCAATTGAAAAAGTTTGTCTCCTTCATTTTGGTATTTGCAAGATTAATGTTCTCAATATCAGCCACAACAAACAGATAATTATCAGTTGTCATTATTGGCCCCGAAATTTCATATAGGTGCATCTTTATTCAATAGAGTATCTATCCTATATGAACTTATTATTATCTCTGTCCAACTGCAACTATGTCCTGTTTTGTCTCATTTACATTATGAAGACACTGAATGTAGCAAATGCTTGTGGAACCACAACGTGCTGTAAATAAAAATTAACAATGAAGAGACACCTGACATGACTTGACAAGCCAGCTCTCTCTCTCTCTCTCTCTGTTTGTCTGACTCTTTCACATTAGCAGTTGTAGATGTAGTTGTGGACCAGTGCTCTCTGATGGCACCAAGTGGTCTTTCCATGTAACGGCAGGTCTATGGGTGAGAATAAAGGTGTTGGGAAGTTGGCCAGAGGAGGAGAAGGGCACAAGTCTGCCACCAGGACATAGAGTTAAAGTTCAAACACTGGACACTGATGTGGAACAGTGAGCTGGCATTCCACATATGATGTGGTGTGTTTATGTTTTTCGACAGGATTGATCCAGACTGATCGGATCGACAGACTGGAACTTACACTGAGCCAGTTCACGTGTGAGGCTGTTTTGTCCATTTTGATTAATGTAATGTGGTATTTTACAATGAGGCAAGACTGCTTCTATTTCAGTCTTAATGAGCGCTGGAGAGAAACTGTGTGTGTGCAGTAAAGAACGTGTATGTCCATCCATAAAAGTGTGTGTGCAGTCACCCACCGACATGTCTTTATATGCATCGATTGTGTTTCAGGTTGGCGGTGCAGGTTTGCTTGAGCAGTGGCAGTCACCTGCTGTGTGTGCTAGACAGTGCAGCCAGGGGCAGACAGAGGTTAAAGTGTCATTTTATGTTAGGCAATAAATTAAGCCTCCATTACCCGAAACCTAAGCCCAAAATGAATTTCATCTAACTGTAGATCTCTCTCCCCTTGCACTTCAGTCCTAAGCCACCACTTCAATAGCGTTCATTTGGAGTGGCGACACGGGTGAAAAACAATCCACTTTAAAAATACACTGCAACGCTCCGAGTTGGGAGTTTTTCCTTTTTTTTTCCCCAGCCAAGGAAAGGAGACTCAAGATTGCGGTGTGCTGTGAGACGCTTTGATACACCATCTCTGGGCTTTATCCCGATACTTGATAATCCCGGAGAGACGCTTTGCGGGGCATTTACCAGGAAGCATAAATTTGAAAGTCTGTAATTTAACAAGAAGAATAAGAAAGAAAATCTGTAAGGGGGAGGGAAGATGAAGGCTGATAGTTGGGTGTCTCTTGAACAGACTATGGCTTCTTGCCACAAACCTGGGGAGGCAGAGCACAGACTACAGAAAGAGAAACAGAAGCGATCTCTCCCACTCTGTTGGCTGCTTGAATTTGTTGGAATTCTTGTTATAGTGTTATCTGGTTAGGTGTTCCTTGCCAGGAGTAAAAGTAGGGTAAGACAAACACACAGACGAAAAAGGAGCAATAAAATTTTTATTTGAGAATATTGTCCCTACAGATGCATGGCTCGGCCATCGTAGGTTGGTTGAGGGTTTGGGACTACTGTCATCTATACTGGTGTGTGGATGGAATATTCTGGCTCCCACACCGAAACTTGTGGCTTGTAAGGTCAGGAAAACCGCTCTAGACCACAAGACGGCCCTTTCATTCGTGACAGTCTCAGGACACTCTGGACTCCTTCTTCCGTGGTCCTTACCCCGACCGACTGTAAGAATTTCAGCCCCTCTTTCTCTCGTCTTTCCTTTGACTCAGTACTAATTAGGATGATGTATGGCTGCGGGCTCTTTAGAAGGGGTGGAATAGTCGGAGGCACTTTGATTACAATAAACAGAGCTGGGGATTTCAAACAAAACCACACACCAGTAAAAGGGCTTTTCCTCCTCTCAGTTCACCGTGCCAGGCTGGTTCTTGGGTTTACACAGGTGTGTGTGTTTGTGTGTGTGTGTGTGTGAGTGTGTGTGTACACGCACATGTGAATGTGAGCGGGGCATGCTTTTGTGCGCACGTCGCTTTCAATAAATATTGCAAATGAACAAAACGGTAACAAATGTCAGGACACTGGACATTTACTCAGTAAATCAGACTAAATATCTTTCACAGCTTGACGAGAGCGGCAGGGCCAGTGGAAGAAAATCATCATCATCAGTGCAGTCATCAGTGGTCCTGATGGTGCCATTATTGTCTGCATAGCGGCAGACGTGACATGTTATTAACAGGTTAACTACTGAGAAGGAACTTCACGCCACACATGACGCTGCTATGATGCTTCCTGAATCTAAATATTTCATGTGTTTGCAGTTGGTCTGCTGCTGTCATCTGTCAAAGCGTGACCATCTGTCTTCAGCTTTCCCTTTTGAATTGGTGGCCTTTCTACCCGGTTTCTGCCTTAAGAAAATGATCGGTCTCTGTCCTTGCAGAGCTGGGTTTTCGATTTCGTGGTGTATGGCTAGACGTTTGGGGCAGAAAGCGGGCAGCAGGGTTGGCGGTGTATAGTAGGGACAGTGTAGTGTTACTGTAACAGAGAGAGAGTATAGAAAACCAAACCGAGAAACAGACAGTTCAGAGTTCGTTCCAGGGCAAGAGGTGAAAGAGGACAAACATTGTCAAGGCTACTGCACGCTATTGGAAAGTGTGTGGACTGCATGTATCAATGACTGTGTTTATGTGTGTGTTATAGACATAATAAAAAGTGATGAAGAGACATTTGGCACTTGTGATCTGAAGATCTGATCTGCGAAATCAACCTACCGGCTTACACTAAGTCTCTCTGGATTTGAGTCAAATCAATCACATTGCTTGGTTTTCAAATACAAACACAGAGAAAAGACAACGTGTGCGTAGGTGGGTGACAAATTGAAGGAAAAACCTGAATAAATGAGCGGAGAGACATAACGAATGCAAATGCTTCCTTGATGAATGGTTTAATAATGTGAATCATATGCTATGGCCTTCACAAGTCACCAAATCAACCTAACTGAACACCTATGAGAGACTGAAGTGTTAGACAGCACCATCATCAACACCAAATGAGGAAATATCTTTTAGAAGGATGCTGTTCATCGCTTCTGTATTCTCTGCCAAGAAGCACTGAAGCTGTTTTGGAGGTGCAAGGAGGCCCAACATCTTACTATGACACTTTGGATTGTTTTTTCCTTTGGCCTGTCAGTCATCAGTACGTGCAACAAAACAAGAACTTACTTCATGCGCCAGAGCTGCTGTGTTGTCCAACACGGGGACGGGTTTGCTCTCTTCATAGTGCTGCAGCCGTTCGTGGATCTGAAAGGACAGATTGTGTTCATCAGCGAGTGAAGAGAGAGAAAGAGGGTCAAACGTATGGCTGCGGGGGCCACGGTAGTGAGGCCTCCCTGAGCAAACACACACGTGTGAGCGAGAACATACACAAAAGTGTGGACAAATGAGCTCACATGCACGGCAACACGCAGACATGTATGAAAACATGTACAAGCTCCGTCCGCACCGTCTTAAGACTCGTACACACTCAGAGTAGATCAAAAAGACAAGCACTCACACTTGCAAACACCCACAGGACACACACACACACACTCACATAACTTCACACAAGACTCATTCGACTGAGCACAACAGAGGGCTTCTAAGTATTTCAGCTCGCTCAGCCACTGTACAAACAATCCAGTTTTCCACTATGCATTTGATATGCCCTAGTGGTCTGGTGAGGATTCCAAATCATTTCAACAGTCTACTTAAATTGGCTAAACATTTCCTTATCAGCCTCAACACTGCCACTGCACAATGTAGAGAGACAAAGCTGTATCTCTGGAGAGTTACTAAAATGGAAAGTAGGGCGGCTCATGTGTAACGTTTACTCATTTACACGCACAAAAACACATCATCACTCAAAAACTGATATGTGGAGCAGAGATGGAATAATTTATACACACTGGCGCACACTTGCGCCCACGCACACGCAGTTATATACACAGTCACACACTCATACTCCAGCACACGCACACACACAGAAACACAAAAAACACTACAGCCATCCCGTTTGTGATTTAAGAGCAGCTGTGCAGGAATGCGTTGACAGCCTACAGGCTGCTGTCAGGTCCCATCAGAGAACAGGCAGGGACGACTATCCTCCCATCAGCCACTATTGAGTCTCTCCTCAGCCCAGCATGGCGAAGGGGAGCTAGGCCATGGATCTGACTGATAGCTGGGCCCTGGGCCTGGAGCTCCAGCTGGATGTCCCAGAAAGCATTCCAGCACGATGGTGGAACAGAAGGCCCTCTGGCTGAAGAGAGAGTGACAGAGAAGCCTGTGGGCCAGCTCAGTATCTGCAGGGCCAAATCCACACATGTGGGTGCATACACACACACACACACACACGCACATACACATACACACACACACAGATGGAGCAGTGACAATTTGCGACATAAAATTCCTCAGTAGGACAGAAAGCAACAAGAAAAGCAGTTTGTTTGCTGTCACATTGTGAGCAGCTACAGATGCTGTATACAATTAAAACATCTGTTTGAAGATAGTTAAACATATTTTTTTCTCCTGACAGCACAACTTTTTTTTTTGTAGCTAGACAACATTCTACAGTAGCAGCATTTACTGCTGAGTGTTAGTCAAGCTGAGGTGAATGCTGCGAGATGACACAATCACATGGTGGAATGTGAAGTTGGAATCATGACATTCCCATTGGAAATGAAATTTTGAGAGGTTTGATTAGCAAAAACACATATAACATATGTGGATGAGTTCATTTGAATCTTTTGAAGTTGTCATCTGTCTTCTATAATCACCAGAGAAAACTGGAATCTGATACCCAAAACATTAGACCATTAACAACGCAACACAAATGCACTAATGTCAGCATTCCGAAGGCACTAAAACGACTTTCTGTTGAGAAAAATGCAACAGAACTATGTGTTAAATATCTTTGCATATGTATGCCCCTTCTCAGCCAATCAAAACTCTAGTTTGACTGTTGGCCTTAAACAGGTACAACCATTACAACTCAACTTATCCACATGTCTCCCCTGATAAATCATGGCCTGTTAGGACTGTGTGTTGGCCAAAAGAGCAGCCATGTTTCAAGGTCAGCTTAGAGGTTCAAATCCCTGTGTAAAGCCTACATTACTCGGCTATAAAACATGGTGCATTAGGCGTGTCGTGGAGGTAATCTGTTGAAGGCCTAATGGAGGCAGATGGTTGCTCAACTCAGCTGTAGAGCAAAAAAAAAATCTGGGACTTGAGGACCCCAGAACAAGACGGCTGGGATGTTAAGTTAGACGAATGGTGGCAAAAAGAGAACGCAGTAGATTTTCAATGGCCTGGAGTGGAGCAGGAACTAGTAATGAGGTTACAGACAGAGATAAAAATTAGTACAAGCTTGGAGCAGCGCTAACATAAGCCTGAGCGGACTCCGATGTTTAAGTGGTGCTGAGCTAAACTGCTGTCACTGTGTTCCATGTTTCATGGCATCAAATTTAAGACTGCCACTGTAGGGCAATTCCCGGAAATTTTTATCCTCATCTGTTTAATTTCACATAGCCATGTCATATTTGAACAGTTACTCTCCACTGTTCATGAAGTCCCAACAACTCCACCCTGTGCTCTGACTCCTCTGTCTGTTCTTCTACAGTATACGGCCGTAAAAGGACAGGCAGGCAGCTCCGGTTACTTCATCTGTCCTGATCATCTTTGTAAGAAAACAGATGAAATAAATGAGGGAGGTTGCCAGTGTCTTCAGCGCTCCAACATACCACAGTCCTAGTGACATCTGCTTAGGTAGTTGTTGCTCCACCACCTCGGCTTACTTAGTTACTGTGGAATTTTTCTCCTCTGCTCTGTGAGCAAACGCGAGATTGAAATGCTTTTATTTACAGTTCAGGACACTTTCCAAGTGCCTGTCCATGACGCAGTAATGTATTTTAAAGCCATTACCCCGCTTTTTGCATAGCACGTTCTCTGTCCCCTTGGTGAGGCAGCAGTGCTCCTGGCAAAGGGCAGAAGTGGCCTGGTGGAATTAAAAAAAAAACAAAAAACAGTGAGAGACAGTGTGCTACAGCCAAAGAGGGCTTAGCTCAAACCAGAACACCACTACAGGACACACAACCGAATCAAAGACGGGGATTCTGAAGCTCCTCCAATTAGGCTTGCTGCAGTAGTCGGAGTTACCGGTATTACATGGTGTTAGGGCATACACGATTATATTACTTGGCCACTGTTGTTTTGCTTTTTTTTTTTTTATAGAAATAAAACCCATTCAGTTCATTTTCATGTATCAGCACCCACGTTCATCAACTAAAAAAACTCTAATTTGTAAAATACGAAGTGTGTTATCAGTACTTAGATGGACGCTACAATTATAAACTTTAAGTCTCTACTCAGTGACCATCTGCAGCAGCAGCAGAGTCACAGCACAGAGTAGCGGAGTGAGACGTCTGTCCTCCCTCCTGCTCTCTGATGTAAACACACGTGGCTGTTAGCGAGCAGCTGTCCTCATGTCTCCCCAGGTCTCGGTGCTCGTTTTCGGCAGAAAGTCTCCTGCTCTCTGCCTGCTCAGCCTGCTCTTGGTGTGTCTCTCTCCGGATGGCAGGTTGCTCCGGTTCTAGGTGGGGTTTGTCCTCTGGCTCATGCCTGCGTCTGAAGCCCACCGTCACTAACTTCTCAGTAAGGGGAAGATCTAAAGATCTGAAAATCGTTGAAGATCAAAGTAAGCGCTCTACAGATATTGAGCGTCATCAACAAATATCTTATTTTGTAAAATGTCCGGCATAACTGTAACACCAGTGTTGTCACAAGTTTATTAACTGGTGGGAAAATTTCCTCACCGTGGCATCCCTACCTCCAATGAGAAATGTAGTGGTACTTCTATGTAAAATAAGGCTGAAGAGTCGGGATCAAATGCTCCAAACTCAGGGAGGAAAGCTCCCCAAAGTACAGGCTCAGGAAAGATGAATGAATATGCACCTTCACTGAAAGCTTCAAGAAAACATGCCACAAAGAAGCAGTGTGTGTCTCCTCTCCACACAGGCCTCAGACTAAGTTATGTTTGCTTCCAGAAATACCCCGCGGGCTTAAAATACACACAACACACGAGGAGAAAAAAATATGAGGAAAAACACTAACACGAGTATGAACTGATATGAAAAATTTCCAATGAGAATGGACTGGAACAAAAACATAACATCCATCTTCATCTTCTCTAGACAAGAGCTCGAACCACTGCGAAGGATCACTGTTAAGGTTAAGGGTCAGACCACTCAGAGACCTTTCCAGGAACCTTTAGTGATTAAATTCAGTAAGTTTTTATATTCTCTTCATGATAAAAGTGCCTGCAACAGTAAGAAGAACAATGACAGTCTTGAGTATTGATTGTCATTGTGTAAGTATAGAGGAGGGAAAAAAAGCCTGACTACAAACACTAATCCAGACACACTTGAGCAAGCAAAGTCTGGCACAGAAAGAAGGAGAGAGCGTGCAAGAGACTGAAAGCTTGATAGATGGAGAGGTGTGCTGATGGAAGGAGAAAGAGAGGTCTGGAGATCACAGGGCTGGATAGTGTTTCTGTTTCTGAGTCCTGCAAGGAGGCTCAAGGCCTCTGGTTAATGTCCACTGCCCAGAAAACTTCATGTCAGATGGGTTAGAGTTGACAATCTTTCTCCCGCTCCTGTTTCTATATCTACCCACCGGAGCGGATCCAGTATCAGGCCTCCGTTAATCCACCCGGGTCCGATCTCTTGTTCTGATCCAGAACACCTTGTCAAGGCACTGTGGCCTGGTAGACTAGACCAGGTTGGGGAGACAGGGAAGGAGGATTACAGACGTACATGCAGGGTTGTAACTGAAATAGCTGTGAGATGATATGTTTACTCAAGAAGCAGAAGGAGGAAAAGTTGAGATTTTGCTTTTTCTCCTGTCACAGTGGGTCAGTTTACAAAGTTTGGGGTTTGGCCCTGGCATAATGACATCAGGTCCTGGACATTGTGCTGTGGTTGGTGAAAAATCCTGCAGATGACAGTACCATTCTCCATCCGTCTTTTGAGGGTACAATAGGCCAGTGTTGCTAAATAAACTTCATGGCTACAAAAAAATGGATTCAACCCCCTGTCATCACAGAGCAGATACTGCATTAGAATGACAGTATCCAGTCAACATTGCCCCTGCTGGTTACAATAAATACCAGAGACTGGTTTTATAGCTCTCAAACAGCTGTGCCAATCATAATGAAGCATGACAACAATCTGCATAAATGGATTAAAATAGTTTATTTTACATTTTAAGCATTATTCCATCATTCCTGTGCATTTGCTCGAAGTAAGACGCCAGCAAAGTGACGTGCCAGAAACAGACGTGGTTCTGAGGCGTCCGTCATCAGCATAACGTCTACGATCCAATTACCACCAAAATACTTTCAACATCTTTTTCACAGCCTCATTTGAATGAGCCTCCCATCTTATTGTGCCTCTTCTCTGTGCACCATACACGCTGCGCTCAGCCCCAGAATACCACACAGATGGGAAAAGTGAATTACAAGGTCACAAAAATATTTGCACTGGTTGTTGCACTGCCACAAAATAGGGCCCTGAGACTGTGACAAAACTCTTCACTCTTCTGTAATCCTTCATTGTCCAGGCCAGTTAAATCTCGTCCTGGACTGGGATCCTGACCCACAAAAGTGCATTGAGGGACTTGATGACATTATCATCAATTGTCATCAACTGCTTAATGGACCAACATGCAAAATAATTTGTTTGGTGTGTATACTCATGTTGTTGAGCAAATACTTCAAACACACACATTACCCTCACCTTTCCTTGACCAAGACCCCATACGGAGGGGTCTGGTGCCTGAGTTTCTCTGTCATTTACTGTGGAAAAGGCCTGGAGAATGTGACAGCTAATTAAGAACTAGCAATAGATCCAACGGACGGGAGAGAGAGGGAGACCAGGGCAGCTGGCCAAGTGTTGAAGACAGCCATATCATTTAGACACGGGATACAATTCCTCCAGGAGCTCTTGGGAAAAGGAGCAGAGAGGCCCCCGATACAACTTCATAGATGCCATGTATTCTGTAAAGCCAGGACAGTGCACGACACGACACACTTGTGTACACATCAGGAGACAAAGTTTGTGTTTCAGCCTCGAAATGCACACAGACCAAAGACATCACCAGCAAATAACAAAGGGGAGTGACATATATTAATCAACAAACTCATTCATGTGATATATAGCTGCTTTAGGGTTAGGAAGCAGGGTTATGAACAACTGAGGGCATTAAGCCAGGACAAATGCATCTGACTTACTGAATTAGATTGATTTGAGTACTTTTGAGGCAGTCAATTCAACATATAAATTTGTTCAGACTATCTTTAAAAGCTCCAGGTGAGCCCATGATGTCTTCAGGCAGTTCTTGAGTCATAGGGGAGCCATAAATACACTATATGGCACAGTGAACCTAATTTTCCATATTCTGTGTATTGCTCCTATGCTCCTATTAAGATTGGCTTTGTATCGCGTAGACCTTCTGGTTTCACTTTGAGTCCTTTTTTTCCTAAGCAATACAAAATCGGGGTCAACCAAAGTGACCTGGAATAATGGTTGTGGGATCATAGAGAATTTCCTTGATTACCAATACAGACGTTTGACTGATAGAATGGGGACTGGTGGATCTGTAGGCCTCTCCTCATTTTCACTGTCGCCCCAGTGCTCTAGACATGGTTCAAGCAATGAGTTTTAAGGTTATTGAGTAGTCAACAGGACAGTCTGCAGCTCATCTGCTCTAGTACACTAAGTACAGTAAGACTTTCTCTCCACCTTTCTCCTGTCCCTGTTACAACCTTTGGCTTCATCCACGTCGTCTAGCTCTTCTGGCTGAATTTGGAGGCACTTGCTTGTGGACATTGAGCATGATCTTTAGACTTCGTGCTGTAGTCAACTATTAAACTCCTATGAAAATATTTGGAAGGTAGCCTAAGTGCAGAGTATTGCATTGCAAGGAAGGGGATTTATTTTGGATTCAAGTGAAGTTTTTAAACCATAAATAACCACCCGGCTTGTGTCAGAAAGAATATTTTCATGCAACAAATGGCAAGTTGATTCGCTGTAACCAAAGCCTGTAAGTTTGAATAAAGTTTTTTTAATTTACAATCACTACAATACCAAAGTGCCAAGCTTCCTCGAAGGGAATACAAGAATCAACAGTTAAAAAACTCAGCTGCTCATGAAGGATGGAGGCTTCCTTCTCCAAAGCAGCCTGCAGGTATTTGCTTAACTCCCAACGAGGGATCCTGTACCCCCAAAATAATTAATACAGACCTCAAGTGCAACCAGTGTACAGGACGTGCTGACCACAGACAGTTCGAATGGATCTCTGAGGTAGTATAGGTTTTCAGGCTGAGTCCTTCACCAGAGACGATTAGCCAGGTTTTATTGCTGTGTACAGGGTGTGGGGCTTAAACAACTCACTGAGAGCTATTGCAGCTGGGTGAGAGGTCCTTTGTGTGATCTTCCCTGGTAATGGGGATGGTGGCGGGGGGGGCAAGGTATGTTCTGAGGTGTGGAAAGGATAAGTGTCAGTACAAGTCTATGGTTGCTGTCATGGAGTACTGTTGATGGGCATTACAGGGTGAGTCATAAAACTTGGAGGGCTACCTAGAGCCTGATCCAGTAATTCATTGGATACCAAGTCTCAACTAATACAGTCCAGTCTGTCTGAAAATGAGCTCATTCATCAAAAATAGCTGAAACTTTCCACTTGGGTACAAGTGTCAGCTGCAGCACCTTTACATGTCATTAAAAGGACTGTAGCACCGAAGAACAAACTGGCAAGCCCACATCAATATTGCTGTGTAACAACGACGCAAGTGCCAAGCCTATTAGCAACTTACAGGAGCAGAATTTAAAGGAAAACTGACTGACCACAAAATGAGGGATCTCGGGGCCTGGCTAAAGTCCTGCTGACAGAAACTTGGTCTTAAAGGAGAGCCCCACCTGAGGCAGGTGGAAATTGAATATTGTATTATATTTCCTGTGGCTTTTTGCGGAGCGGGAACTTGGCAGCGGAACAGTGAGTGTGGTGGAATTTATAGAAAGCACACTTGATTAACTCCCTTTAATTGAAAAGAGGGGAACTGTCTGCGTCGTTTTAGCCATGCTAGCTATACACGCCAGCGTTCACATTTCATGTCAGCTCCGATGTTGCACCGATGAAAAGTCTGCAAAATGAGACAAACTTGTGAGCTCCGAGCCCTGCTGAAAGATTATATTAGAAAATATTTGTTTCATCTCTGTGACATAATCGGATTAGGAAGGACATGAGAGACTGTCCCAACCATCTGATGAGGGCAGGTGAGGAAAGACAGAAAGAAAATAAGTCTGGTTTAAGTCTTCATGTAGGTCTGAATGCTCTCCTCTTTCTTGTCTCTCTTTCTGTCTCTGACACCTCCTCCTCTGGTCCTTCTCTCTTTCTCCAGACAGATTGACCAGTAACTGATGATCTATAATTACCCAGGTGAGGCCTGAGCATTTCCATATGAGCAACCTGGGTTTCCGAGTCTGTCAGATTAACATGATGTGTGTGTTTTCTTTCTGCTGTTTAGCTTTTCCCAAAGTATCCCATTCACAGCCTTGCGGAATAAAAGGTGGAATCTGTTGAGCTTCGGTGGTAGGGCTTTAGAGGAGGGGGACAATTAAGGTTTTATTAATGGTGTGCCACTGACGTTAGCCATGTTCACCTGAATGTTGCGTCTGAATGCCGGACGCTGCTGTAAGCTGAGATGGTTGTTCTGTACTTCTGTGTGTTTTAAATTCTGCCCGTCTGTCCACTTGGCTCACTAGCTGACAGGCTGGCTCACGTCTCAGTACCAAGTAGAAAGCAGAGGAAACACACAGTTCTGCTTGTCTGGAGTGGGACTCTCCACTTACGCCTCCATGCTAACGATAAGAGACGCTAAAAGCAGCTCAGTTTCTCTCAGTTGAATAAAAAATGAAAATGAGAGAATAGGTAGAAGAGGCTTGTTTTGGTGAAAAGACAACATGCTTTGATGTTACACTAATGTATTTGATCATTTCACGGCTGCAAGGACAGCATCTTACCTTTGGTTTAGTACTGGTGGTATACATTCTGCTACAGAAGCCGTACTGAATTGGGCCACATTAGCGCAAAGACCTTGACTGATGCTTATGGAATTGCACTGACATGGGCCCCAAAGTGAGAGCCACTCAGTATCTTGCTGGCTCATGAACAAAGTAAGGTATTTACATTTCGTAACAGGATTTAGGGAGTTGATTTTACCATTTAACCCTTCTTTCATGCATACACACACACATCTGACATGTCAGATTTTGACAATCACGAGGCTCAATAAGTTCAGCTCAGTTAAACTCAGTAAGCATTCTTTTGCAAGCAGTTTGAAAAAAAGAAAGGATGGAGAAGGGGAAAACTAAAGAAATATCCTCCTTTTTACCATTGGTACAGTTGGTATTGCAGAAACACCCTGTTCCTGTTTATCCATCCATCCATCCATTCATCCATCCATCTTTCATGGGTACGAGGCTAAACAAAGTAACCCTATCACTCCTTCTCCTTTGCTACTTTCTCATCCTGGGGGATCCCAAGGTGTTCCTAGGTCAGATGGGAGATATAATCCCTAGTGTTCTGGGTCTGCCCCGAGGTGTCCTCCCAGTTGGACGTGCCGAAAATACCCTTACAAATAGTCATCTGATTAAGATGACTCAAAAACCTAAACTGGCTCCTCTTAATGCAAAGGTTCTAGTTCATTACATCATCTCTAGAGGTGAGCGCAAACACACTGCAAGGAATTGTTGTTTGCTTGTATCAGCAAACTAATTATTTTGGTCACTACCCAAAGCTAAAAGATTGATAGGTAAATTTAGAGCGTCCCTTTCCCACCTAGGCAGTCCAGTACAATGCCCGATTTTCTGCCAACACTGCAACTATCTGCCTGCTGAGCTTGTGGTCCATCTTACGCTCAATGTTTTTCGACATGGTTTTTTGACTTTTCTTTTCAGAGGCAAATTATCTTGTTAATTATATAAAGCTACATTTTTCTTGGTGCAAAGCTTTTTCTACTCCTAGTAAATACTCTGTGAGGAAATGGCATCCTTGACTGAACAGCACTGACATTTAGTTCCTCTTGAAAGATTAGCTAGGTATAATCATGGGTGGTTAGAGGGCTAGGTGAAGTCTGGGAGCTCCACCCATATGCATGGCAATGTATAACAGAAACATAATGCCACCTTCATTAGCATCATTCTATCTGTCCTACATTATGCAGTGTTTTCTTTGGGGCCGGCGAGAATGAGAGCCCGAACATGCACAGGCTCTGCCCATCATTATCCATGTTCAAGATGCCTTATTCTTTGGCCATCCATAACAACCCAGGCATCAAATGAAACCCTTCTGGTTTCCTCCAGTCCCGACATCAGGGTTCTACTTCAGCGTCTGAGGTATGCCATAATTCAGCCACTTTAACACGCTCACATTAGCGCGTTACAACCCTGGATCCTGAACAAACATGCTTACACAGAAAAGATTTCTTTAAAGGGAGGGGATGAAAATTATGTCGATTTTTCTCTCTCAATCGTCTCTGTGACATAATGATTCTGGCTGGAGAGAAAGAGAGACCACCAAAGGGGGGAAATATATCATGCCAGCACATGAAAACAGTGTTGGGCATTCTTTCAAAATGGAGATAATATACAGATGATACGGAGGAAGAAGTTTATTCAGTAAATTGACTTATGAAGCATTCTCACTTACACCAATAAACAGGAGGAAGAAGTAAAGCAGGTGTCACATATATTTACTGGTTGAATGGTGACTGATGGAAAGCTGATTTACAGTACAAAAAACCCTCCTGTTTCCTTTCAAATAACAGGAGATGAAGAAGAGGATTGGCTGCAGATTGAAGAGAATCCTGAGTGAAGATGAGGTTAGGGCAGACAGACTGAATGTGTTACATTCATTACCTCTGTCTGTCTGCTAGCATATAAAGATATCAAGTTTGCTCATCTTCTCCTCAAACTCCGCAGCTATCTGGTTTAATAGGCAGCGAGCGGACCGCAGGCCCATTCACACTGGCAGGGGGGGGGAGTTAGAAGATCTGGGTGGGTAGACTGTTGGAATGACAATAAACTTAGTGATGTATGAATGAGACTGGAAGGAAGGAGGTTGAATAAAGTTGTACTGAACAAAGGTGCAAGTGTGTGTTTTTATGTGAACTATAGTCGGCGCAGAGGTGGGGGTCGGGGGAGAGAGGGTTCAGATTCTGTCTCGTCCCAGAAGAGGAAGGATTTTACTGTTCAGGATATTTCAGATCGAGTGTTAAAACCTGATAACTTTCTGTTATTCTTTCATATATTATTTTCCTTTATTATGAAGATTTAAAAAACATAACGACTTGATATCCTCTATGACCACCTAAATGTTCCTTTACTTTCCTCCCATGTCGGAATTTAATTTCTCTAAACACATGAAGAAGACTTTGCGGCTATTGTGGTGAGATTGCTAGTAGTTAAATTTTAATATTTATGATTATAGAACTGTCACTCCTTCAATTACATGATGTGACTTTAACTACATACTGTTTAAAGAAACAGAATCTACAAAAACATGATCTTCTACACTGCAGGAAATAAAAATTGCTAACTGAAATGCTATTACTCTGATGGATATGAATTTGCACTTTAACAACCACAGTGCTCTGGCAATAGAGCAATAAGCATGAAAAACCCATCGAAACAAAACTTCAAAACGCAACTATAAGAAAAGAAAGATGTGGGTTTTTTTTTTTTGTCTTACCTTGACCAGTGAGTGGAGGCTCCTCTCCCCAAACATGTCCTGGAGGAAGGTGTTGTCCTCAGGGCGGCTGACATGGGGCTGCAGCTGGGAGGGCAGAGCCGCCAGTAGCTCATACAGACCTACATAGGGGGAAAGGGAAACAAAGGGTCAGCGTGGCAGTGGGAGGTATAAGTGTATGTATGCACCATCACATATGAATGTACATACATACCACTTTAAAAATATATAAATTCACTGACGTTCTGTACGTGTGCAGGCGTACATACTGTATATGTATGTTGTTTTTATGTATGGCTGCTCTTATTGTTTCTCCCTCAAATGTGCCCATCCACACAAACATATACACGCAAAGTAGCACTGGCAGCAAGAGGAAACATTAAGGCAATAAAGCATTTCCCCTCAGCCTCTACTTCCTGCGTTTGTTCCAGCCTTTCCTGTTGTTGGAGAAGCACTGTTGTCCCAAATCAGGAACAACCTTAAAAACTCAATGTCAGTTCCACTTTTTCATCAGTTGAAAAGTTCAATATGAACTTTCTTTCTTTCTTTTTTTTTTTTTTTTTTTTTTGACTAAACAGATGGCACACATGCCTCGGGAGGCTTTCCATCCACGCATCATCCCTGCCTATAAACAATCAACTTCTGGAGTAAAGTGCACATGTGTTTGCTAAACAGAAGTTTTCGAAAGATGACAGACTCAGGATAAATTGCCTATGTGGCTGCTGTGTTGGGTATGTCAGTATTTTTTTTTTTTTACTATCGTGAACCTAAAATGAAACTGAACTGTTCTGAAATGACCTTACGCGCTGGGTTGATGTATCTCCAGGGCGCATGCAGAGTGAGAGTTTGGCGTCCTCATGTTGGTGTTTTATACTTTATTTAAATGTTTTTATGTATCCTTTCCTTTCTTAAATTAATCGTGTGAGTGTCATTATGACTGAGTGATCTTAGTGCTGATAATGTAAAATGGATCTTCTTCATCCTGCCGCTTTGTGGACTTTGTTCTATATACTGCTTGCCTGCAATATCAAAGGGGCTGTCTAACAGGCTAGGACACAGTACACCAGAGATGTGCTGCTGCAACTGAACTTTGCGAGTTTAGCTCACATGACAGATATCACGTTACAGTTACCGAACTTTATTCTGAAAGATTCACATGAAACCAGTGCTGCAACAAGGGATAAAAGAGGAAGCTGGGTAAGTGAGGAGGCGTCAGACTATGCTCGAGGAAACAGCAGCTAACCCGGATTCATCTGCCCTCAGCGATCACAGGGAACATCCAGTTCCTGAGGAACAAAGTGGATGAACTCCAAGAAAATGTTCGTTTTCAGAAGGACTTCAGAGACTGCTGCGTCATGGCCTTCATTGAGACATGGCTCACCGAGCGAAACCACGACATCGACCAGTTCATTGATAATTTTGGAGCTCCGTTCTGTCAGCACGGAAAGGCTGAAGTGACGAGGAAAACTCAAGGTGGCGGGGTATGTTTATATTTTAACAAACGATAATGTAGCTCTGATTGTCAACGAACACATTTGTACGCCAGATATCGAACTTTTATCTGTATTATTGCGTCCTTTCTACCTGCCCCGCGAGTTACCACATCTTTTTATAACAACAGTGTACATCCACCTGAAGAAAAACGCCACCTCTGCCTCCAGCATTGATGTAGTGCAAAAACTGCAGTCGATTTCACCTGATGCACCAAACATCATGTTGGCTGTTTTTAAGCATGTCTCTCTTAAATACACTTACAAACTTTTACTAATGTCTGTCCAACCAGACGGGATAAGACATTAGATCTTTGATATGGGTCAGTAAAAGATGCTTATAAATCACTCCCACGACCCCCACTGGGCTCTGCGGATCATAACTGTGTGCATCTACTGCCCATATATAAAACAGTTTTAAAGAGAGAGAGAAAGCACAGACAAAGGACATAAAAGACTGGACAGAAGAATCTGTGCTCTGCCTGCAGGAATGTTATGACTGCACTGACTGGGACATGTTTAAACAGTCTTGTGGTGATTATTTGGACAAACTTGTTGATGTAACATGCTCATATGCTGCCTTTTGTAGGGACATGATCATTCCTTGTAAGCCAGTTAAAATTCACCCTAACAACAAATCATGGGTGACCAAATCCGTTAAGTCTAGCATACAGAAAAAGAAACTTGTTTTTAAGCAGGGAGTAGCCTCTGATCTGCATATAGCTACCTAGGAGCTGAAAATAGAAACTTTAAAAGAAAAACAGAATTATAAATCTGAACTAGAGAACAAGATGGCTGCAAACAAGCTTGGCTCAGCCTGGTCTAGCACGCAAACTATAGCAGGCCTCCGGAATCCAAAGAACAGCAGTCATGTCACTTTGGATGGCTTCAATTCAGATACTGAGTTTGCTAATGTTCTTGATCGTTTTTATATTAATTTTGACACTTTCGATTTTAGTAATGAAATTCAGGAACTGAGTCACAAACTTGAAGACAGTCACCACTTAAATAGAGCGAAAGGATGTTGAAGAGGCATTCCTTTAGGTAAGAGTGAGTAAGAGTCATGAATCTGACAACATCTGTGGTCGTTTGCTTAAATCCTGTGCAAAAGAATGAGTCCTGTATTCCACTACATTTTTTTTAATGTCTTTACAGGCACAGCATGTACTTAAGGTCTGGAAGGATGCTGTGGTGTGATGCTGTTTCCAAATCCAGTTGGGACTCTTAATTATTTTAGACCGGTTGCTCTCACATCAATTTTAATGAAAACCTTTGGAAAGGTTAGAAATCTTAAGGAAAAGTGAGCATGCACTTGATCCCATGCAGTTTGCTTACAGGCCACACAGAAGTGTAGAGGATGCCTCAGTCACTTTGTTTAACTTACTTTTTAAACACTTGGAGGGAAATGGGTCTCGTGCTAGACTTTTATTTGTTGATCGTTCCTCTGCTTTTTAACACACTTCAACCCCATATTTTAACCAGAAGGCTTTTAGAAACTATTTGACTTAAGTAACAATCTTGTGGACTGGTTTCTTGACTTTCTAACTAATAAGACACAAAGAGTGAGGGGAAATGGAATTCTGTCTGAGCAAGTTTGCTCCTCCACTGCTTCCCCTAAAGGATGTGTGCTTTCACACCCACTATTTATCCTCTACACAAATATGTGTCAGAGCAAGTGTGACCATTTAAAGTATGCAGATGAATCTGTTATTGTTAGTCTGCTCCAAGACAATGAGACTAGCAACAGCCCAGTGATCGATGACTTCACCAAATGATGTGAGGTGTCCTAATTAAAACCAAAGACATAATCATTGATTTTTGAAGACATGCCCATTCACATGAAGTCATATCCGTTAAGGGCCAGACAGTGGAATGTGTGCAATCCTACAAATATCTTGGGACAACTACTGACTCCAAACTGAACTTGGAAGCAAATCGTTAAGCCGTGTGCAAAAAGGGGCACCAGCGTTTGCTTTGTTTGAGGAAACTGTCCTATTTCCACATTGACGTAACTATGATGACCTTATTCTATCATGCTTTTATTGAATTGATTTTATCTTTTTTCTTTGCTGTCATGGTTTGGAAACCTATCTTTAATGAGCAGAAGTTCTCTAAATCAAGTTGTTAATGGTTTAGTAGACTGATTGGTGAGTCACAGCATAATCCAGCGTCCCTGTAAACCAGACAGTTATAGCAGATAACCAGCTTGATTTTAAAAGGATGACTCCCACCCTTTGCACAGTGAATTTCAGCTTCTTCCTTCTGGATGGAGGTTTATAGTCCCAAGGTGTAGAACACAGCATTATAAAAATAGCTTTGTTCCAGCAGCCATCACTTAGATGAACAAGACGTAGCAACACTGCACAGATGCATTTTACTTCATTTATTCTAGTGGCTATTTATTTTAGTGGTTTTTATTGTTAACTCCTAATTATTGGAGCCTTGAGCACTTTTATCATGTCTGTCTATTGTCTCTGTTGTTTCTAAAATGTGTGTCAAGATGGACGTCTTGTGTGTGAACTAAATCGACCAACGGGCACAAATAAAGTAACCTGAACTTGAACCTAAAAGAACTGAATTTAAAGGTAAGTGAAGTGAACAGGCTTGGCTGTATACCAGGTGATGTCATGAGCTCACAAGGACAGCGGACTTTTGCATTTATCCAGGCCTGTATGGCCCAAATACAGGCCATCTCCATAGCATAACCACAATTTGTTGGTGACAGTGAGTGAAACAGGGCGCGTGGATCGGCGGTCCCATAGCTGAATCTGAATCCTCTCAGAACGACGCATTCTGAAATCCGTAAGGCCTTTCGGGGTTTACTAACCCCGCTTATAAAAGTAATGAATATTTCAAATTCAATTTAAAGAGAACCAGACTGGGGAGCTGATGGTTTCAAGATTAAGCAGAGGGGAGGTGAAGCACTCAGTGACAGAGCACAAAACCAGCGAGTGAGTGGGGTTCCTTCCAAACACAACAGAGTCTTGGAGCACAACTGATGGCGAGTAGTAGCAGATACTTGTTTGTTGCTCAGTTCTGGTATTCAGCGTGGCCATCGTCCACTAAACTGGGGGATACATTGAAGGTCAGGTCCATACAGAGTGTAGTCATTCTAGCTGGGTTATATGCATCAAAGACCTCTTCACTAATGCACCAGAAAAAGGCCCCCCAGATTCAAGCTCCTCAAACACAACCACACAGTGCTTGAAACCCTTTGAACTAACACTGATCATGTGAAGGAACTCTAAACACATTCACAGCGGAGCCATCGAAACGTCAAAACAAACTGGAGCAGCTTGGCTACCTCTCTGAGAGTGTCTTTCATCAGAAGACAGAGCGAAAGAGAGGAAGGAGGGAGAAAGAAAAAAAAGCACACCCGATGCAAGAGTAATTCATAGCTGAAAATGATTGATTTAAAACAATAGTTGACGGCGCTGGCTGGATGAATGACTGACTGACTGAGCTGGCGGGCTGGCCGACTGGGTTAAAGCAAGTGTGTGCTGGCAGCTAAGGCCATTTGGCGGAAGAGCCATGGCTGACTAACTCAGCTCATGTCATGCGCTGCTGCTGCTGCTGCTGCTGCTGCTGCTGCTGGGCAGTCAGATAGATGGAGTGTCATCTGCCACTCTCAAACCTCTGCTTTCCATTTGGAGGTGATTTGGGGGTCGGGTCTCAGAGATCTTTGAGCAGACACACAGGATATATCAAGATGATATCCCTGTTCTTCAGCTCACGACACAGATTCTGTGTAGTGTTGGCGCCTCATACCTCACTGTTACAAAAGGTTCTGTGGTAAAGAAAGGAGTACAACAAAGGAGAGGAAAGGCCACTGAACAAGAGAGGTTTTACACACAACACATGTGCGCCAGCCACCCCCGTGGTTTTACTCAAGCTTGGTGTGTGATATTGTCCCTGGTATGTGATCATCTGATGCCTGGTTCTGGGGTCCTCATCACCAGAATCCTTGCTTTCTAGCTAACACAGGCCTGCCTGAGGGCAGCTGGCCCCCTCAGTCATACGCAACTTGGAACTCCCAACTGAACATCTCACATAATATATTAAAAAAAAGATTTAAAGGAACATGGGATTAGGTGGAGGGGTGTAGGAAGGGCAGGGAGAGTGGGGGGGAAGAGATATGGTAATGTCATTACTATTGGCAGTGAAATGCTGATAGAGGGGAATGAGGGGAATGAGGAAAATAAGGAGAGAGTCCCAAAGCATTATTCTCCCCATGTGTGAAGTCTCCCCTCCTGTCTACACTCCCAGTTATTCAAGACTTTATTCCTTCTGACAACAATTCCTCCCTGTCCTTGCTGAGAGAACCTAAATAGGCTGTGCGGTATGTGCCAATGGCACATTATGGGAAACACATCAACTGCATTAGCTGATCAGAAATAATAACAATGTGGGACAAGAAGATAAAAGACACGCTGCCACTGTGTTCACCTTCTGGGGTCACTGTGTCAGGCTGAACCCTGTGACCTTGAGAAAACCCAGTTTCAAACAACAACAGAAAGAGCTGTGGAGGAGCCAAGAGCTAAACAAGGACTTTGCAAAGCTGAAATTAAATATAAGAATGTATGGGTGGACAAGCAATGAGAAGAAATGGATACAGAAAGAGAGAGGGGGGAAATGAGCCAAAAAACAACCGCAGTGGTGGTAAAAATCACTGTATGTGGACACTATAAAAAGTGGAGAGACAAATAAATCCAGGGCCAGATGTATAGACACACGTATAGATGTGCAACATCAGAGACCATGTCCTGCACAGACAGAGAGAGACAAAATGAGAGAGGGGGGACAAAGAAGAAAGAAAGCAAGATTGCGCCAACTCTTCACCACTAAAGGGTGGACACACTTGTTTCTTGCAGGGCTGGTCTGGGTTCATTTGATTTGTTTTGGCTAGACTATTCTGGACCCTCTCGTGTGGCGGCTGTGTGTAGCGGACCTGGCAATGTCTTGTAGTGGACCACTACGTTCTGTTGTGGCTAGCGCTGGACCAGCCTAGCCCAGAGGTCCTGAAGACCAGCGTGATGTTGCACAGGATGGCCGAAAGAGTTTTCAGAGAAATTGGAGAGGCCAGGGCCTCCGAAACTTCCCGTACAGAGGAAGTGACCACTTTAAGTGCCAAACAGCACTTCCCCTCTCACGCCCACACCTCCACAGCGGTTAGAGAAAATAACAGTGTTTTTCACAGATCCCTTTTATGTAAAACACAAAAAAAAAAATCCCAGACAATGAAATGCATTAAACATGATACGCATCAAATTGCTAGTCGCATAGGTCAATGACCTCAGGGGTTTTTCTAGAGCACTGACGAGGAAATTACAGGGACTAATCTAACAACACAGAGTTTGCATGGTTGTAAAATAACTCTCACCATGACATTGTAACTTTAACTGTGTTTACTTACACACCACACTAGGGGTATACTGACTGCTGGGAGACAAATTTATCAGTCTGTCCATAACTTTACATGTTGGACCGTGCAGCATGGGTGCTGACGGACGCTACGTCCATCTTGTAACTAAAGTACATACAGAAAGACAAACTGTCTGTCTGTCTGGTGAAAATGAACTTGTTCGAATACAGGAAATGAACACTGGGTTTGGACTCCATTTCCTCCCCCTGCATTTTCTCCCAGGTGCTGAATGAGTTATTGACCTCCCTCATATATCTTTCAGGAATATATAGAGAGCACGATGTTCGTGAGGATCGCCAGACAGCAGAGGGAGAGAAATGTGACAACATATGGGAGTTTGCTAAGCAGTTCAGTATTTCAAACATTGCCTTGTGATCATGCTTGAGGGCCATCTGTGGAGAAAAAAATGGTGGCAGACACGGGTGGCAGCAAGAGAAGCAGCTGCAGACTGTGTATCCTACTTCAATGTGTATTTACTGTTCCCGTGCAATGCCTGGATAACCTGCAGCTGTAACACAGGAATTTCCCAATTTGCTCTCTGTCTGTTTGCCTGCCTGCCTGCCTGCCTACCTGTCTATCTCTAATTCACTCAAGGCCTGATTTTCCTCCTTATTCTCCGTCCGAGAGAGAATGAAAGTATGCTTCAAGAATTGCAAAGGAAGACAGGAAGACAGGGAGCAAAGAGGAGAATGCAAGAATCTGTGACACAACATCTGAGTTTAGACATGAATCACATCTGATGTCAGCATATGCGCAGACAGAAGAAGAATGATGACACTAAAGACAAAGATGAGAGGGAAAACCATGAAAGGACAGAAGACTAATGGCTCTCTGCAACAACAAGAAATAACAGTTACAGTCATAATGATTCCTGCACTTATGCAAACACATTTTTGTCCGAGGGGAGAAACTCTAGACAGACAGTGGGTGGGAAGATGGATTTAACGAGAGTCAGGTGCCAAACAAAAGGAGAAGTGGTTTAGGCCGCTTGTTCACAGCCATCGCAGGACAGGACAGAATATGTCATCTGCTCACTGTCCCGAGCAGTTTCTGTTCTGTCCTGGAGACTGCCAATGCCTGACTTTCCTTTTACTAGTTCGCAGGAGCATGGAATAGCAGGGGCTGCATTGGTTGTCTGGATTAAGTGACCATTTGACCTTTGTGGCTTCACCTACCAGATATACAATTATATAATATTACACGATATATCAGATGAGCAGAAGCTTTGATCTTCAAACATAACTTACAATGAGTCCAGCAGTGTTCTACTTGGGGATATGACAGTGGTAGACCGTGGAGAGAGGTAATATATAATGCTGGCCCAACAACCTAACAGCAGGGGTCTGTGCTCCGTTCAAGCCCACAAGCCTCCCATTACTAGCTCCAAAGACCAAACCACTTCTCCACATTAAAAAAAGGTCAGGGGACTGAGCCCTCCAATATAATCTTCAATGATATTTCGTTGTCACGGTCTCTGAATAGCTCCATCGTTTGGGGTGGAAAAAAAAAGGGTGAGTGGCTTTTGCAAAATGTTAGTTAGGGCTCCGCAGCATGGAAAAATGACTTCAGCAAGTACAGTGGGCCAGTCCAGGTGCAATCAACCGTCACTCCAATCATATATCGACTGTTTCACTACCGCAGGCTGAACTCTGGATGGATGTCATTTCAGGGCCTACAAAGAATCTGTGGCCCTTGCTGAGATCATGCTTAATTCAGGCGAGCGAAAAGAATCCAGGTTGCGAGACCTTATCAAAGCTGAATTTCAGAGCCAGGACGGGACAAGCTTTTCAGAAGGGATTTACTTTATTTCACCTAATTTTCAACCTCGCCAGTGAATATCACGTAGTAAGTGCCTCACTCTTCCTCTGCTCTATGCTTCGTCACACCTTTACTCTTCAAAGGGCTGTCAGCACATTGAAAACAGAGCTCAGGACAAAAGTACAAGTCTAATCAACATAATTGAAGGCATATATTCTGCAGGATCCGTCAGCCACCTGTAGAGCCAGTGGTGTTTTGCAACTTCAGCAGTTTTAAAAAGTCACAAGTGAGGCTTGAGTAGAGGCACCTGCAACAGCGCTGGAATGAAGCAACTGAAAGGGAACTTGGTATCTTGTCCAAGTCTGAGCAGTTAAACTGTCCTCCTACCCCACTTCCCGAAAACTCGCAAATGATATATAATGTAAGGAAAGATCGAGAGGGAGAGAAATTAAACATGGAGAAAAGATGAAAGGTTAGAAGTATCTGGGAAGAGAATAAGATGATGACAGAGACGGTATCATGGATAAAGACAGATATATGAGATGTGGAGGATGGAGAATATAGCGCAGTGCCAGTCAAGTGTTTGTTGGATGCCGGGATGGAAGGTCCTGGAGTCTGTGGGAAGGCTGCGTTTGGCAGTGGCCATCCAGAACTTCTCTTTCCCCAGATGGAGATGAAAGGCTGCTGTTTGGCCCAGTCCGAGCCGGCTGAGTTTAGATTCACTCTAACATGGTAGACAAAACACAGAAGCCACAACAAGCCGGCCAGATCCAAATGACCTGCCACCTCTGCTTACTGTGGCAATGGAACAGCAGCAGACTTTCTGGCAGAGGCCGGCATGTTCTATCCAAAGCTGTGGCCAGCTCTTTATTTCTAGCAAATCTTCCAGGGATATCAGAGGCGCACAAGCCAACACCACCTGAAATGGTTTCATTTTGATCATACATTAATAGCAGCACTTATGAAAATTTGTGCTATAAATTTACACTCTAAATCTTTCTCTGTCTCAGTCTCAAAGTTGCAAGCGATTACTCAACATCCCATTGCCTGGTTGTCAAACAGAGCACATGGTCTGTAAAGCTGTTTTCAGGTTCTTTCTAATGCAAGTGAGCATGTCCTACCAGCCAATGACCGATTTAGTACCCTGTGTGCTTTGGCAGGAAACAGTGGAGGATGTCATCCTACCTCAACAAAAAGAGAAAGAATTCTTCGTATTCAAACAAATAAGTCATCATTCCTCTCTCTCAATCGCACTTACTCGATTTCTTTCTTTTACATCTGCTTCCTTTGACTGTGTTTTTATTTTTTTATTTTTTGCTAAAATGATGTGGAAATTTTAGTTCTGATGTAACTGGAAACAGGGAGCGTTTCCAGTGGCAACAAATCCTTGTGTTTCGGTACTGTATCACTGCAGCACGGAGCCGGCTATCGGCCAGGGACCACGACAAATGGCTGCAAGCTCCCAAAGGAACCGCCACCCCCACCCCCCTAGCACCGGTGAAGTCCTCCCCCAACCTTCCCCAGCATCTCCCACGAGTCAAAACCGGCCAAGGCCAGATGCTCAGGATTCTTGACATCAGGATGGAAAAATTTACTGTTAACCTTGACAGAGAAAAAAACAATATGGCCATATTCTTATCATATCACTCATATTATTCAGAGACGTGTGCTTCTGTGTATGCATTTGTCCTATACAAGAGTACGTGTATGTGGAAGCAATATTGCAGTGAAGTCACAGAGTGTTTCACCATAGGAATATCTGCATCTCATTACTCAGTATCATTAAAGAGCCATCACTTTCTCCAAAAGGGGGTGATTGGAGAGAATAAGATGGCTGGAATCGCTCATGTATCGCTCATGCACAAACATGCACACAAGCACACATGCAGTCCAGTAAGTTATTAGCGGATCTGGTAAAAGCGTTGTCCCATCGAAAGATTTCCATGTGTAGTCTTTCATGCGAGTGTCGCCCACCTCCTCCACAGCTGTGCAGGGCTGAACCACCCTTATCTTTTAATGCTGTGCGGGGGCTGTAAACCTTGATAGAACATGCAGGTACAGCTTGGAATAACATAGTTAACTTTAATAGGGTTAATAAAAGGGCATCGGGTCTTTAGAAGTGCCTGTTTGAGAGTGTGCGTGCACGGTCTTGAGCTGGTCTCGGGTGTACAGTTTAAGGGGCACCATGCAGTGACAGTAATGGCACACTGGAGAGGGCTTGTCAGCAAGCTGTTGACCTGGCAGTGGTATTGGGCAGGGCAGTCAGTTAACACCACCTGATTTCTATAGCGCACCATGATCACGTCAGCTTTCACACCAATTAGTGTCTCTTTTGCTGAATCAAGCAGATGGAGCAAGAGAGGTACCTGCCATGTTTCTATATACCTTATTAAATTCATCACGTAAACATCTGCTATGTTCTGGGAGAGTTTAGTTCATTAAAATGAATATAAGCTTTCTGAGGAAATTAGCCAGTCATAAGCAGAAATTATAGCCCCATTGAAACAGGATTTTTGAAGTTGCTAACGAGCTAGCTATCTGAGCTAAATATTTTTGATAAGTGTTCGTTTTATTTTTTATGATTTATGACCAGAGTACATACTGAGCAGGACATATTTCCAGTTGAAAAATAAACTTGTAAGAGCTCTCTGGTGGACGACTTACGCATTGGCGTAACTTTAAATTACCTAGAACATATCTTATGTCTATGTATATGTGGATACCAATATATCTACAATAAACTACCATCGGTCGATATATCAACCCAGCCAGTTTGTCAGTCGGGCTCGACTCATCTGAAACATTTAAAACTAGAGATAGCAAGGCATCGCCTACTACTGTGAGGAAAATTTAAGTCAGGCTGTTCATTCCGAAGTCTCCAGCTCTCAATCACAAATATCGCTCCGTTCTACCTCTCCCCCACAACTGAGCCACTCTACCACGAAAGCTCAATCACATAACTCCAAAAGCAGGGAGGAAATGGGGCTACAAGGAGCAAACACCCACTCTCGCTCCAGGAGGCTCACTGACCTCTGAATGGTATAAACCAGATGCTGCGTGTCTGATGCTGTTTTCTGATGGGAGATCAGAGACATTAGGAGCAACAGGGAGCTCCTCATCTGCAGAATGTGAGCTGCTTTTACTGTACAACTCTGATCAAGTGATGAGGGAGAGTTATTAACTGACTCAGAGAGAGAGAGAGAAATGTTCATATACAGTTTGTGGTACTGAATGCAGCGGACAGTAAATTTAATTCTCACTGATTTAAAAGAGAGTAATGACAAACTTTGCTATGGGAAAATCATATTCTATGCGTTTTATTTTTAAATGAAGTTAAATTGAATTTTTTAAATTTCAATTCAATTTAACCTCATTTTTATACCAGTGCTAGTGTGTCTCTGTACAAGTTAATGCATTTCTTTGGCATGGAGGCAGCAGTTTGACACTGACGCTGACTGGACATCCTATGACGATTTAAGGGTTGGAAGAGATTCTTGGTAAGCCACAATATAAATGCAGCAAAACAGGCACCCACACAGTGTAAAAAAAAAAAAACCTTCTTACTTAACCTTGCAGCTAATGGAGTTCTGTAAGGAGATAAATGGTGTGTAGCAGACAGAGCAGTGGGCTGGGTTTGTCTGCCTGATGATCCCTGAGTGGGAGCTGAAATAAACTGGGATGAGGCGAGCCAAACTGAGCGGAGGCGGAGCAGTTATCTGTCCCTGACTGAGCCCACAACAAAACTCCATCACGGCTGAGCAGGAGGAGAAATGACTAAACAGCAGCTGTCTGGAGGAGAGACGAGACCTGGAGAGCAGCTGCATAGCTTTGTTGGGGTGCAGGGGGGTTACAGGGGAGTTTTCAGGTTAATCTAAGCAGAGGTTTGACTTATTGCCTTATCGTCCCTGCGGAGCATGCTGCCCATTATATGAAAAGTGAAGTGTTTGCACAATTAAAAGCTAATTCTCTGTCTCTTCTTGGCCACCTTGTTAGAATGTGAATTAATGTGTGTTTGCGTATTAGATCCCAAGAATAGCAGCCAGCAAAATGTCACATAACAGTGTCCTAGAGCGTTGGGCAGGAGTGGGATACATTAAGATAAAATGTTTCAAACATAAATTGCTATCAACTAAAACCCTGTCATTAATCTGCTTCTAAAGCATTTATGAAAAACCAAAAAGTCGCACAGCGAAATGAGCCCACCGTAACTCAATCACCAGGACAGCTTCTCCAGCACTCCCCATGGCCACATTCTAAGGCCAGTTTTCCAACATTTTATTGTTTTTCAAGTTTATTTTCTCACTATCTGGTTTCATTTATTAGCCTCTAATTCATACAGAGGCCGGTTGTTTATTTGGGCTGAGACTGAGAGACAGAGAGAGAGAGACAGAGAGAGTGAGAGAAAGAGAGGAGAGAGAGAGAGAGAGGTGGTATGATCTTACATGCACCCTCCATTTGTCTGCCCACGTGTTTGCTCTCCAAACACTCCGATAATGAACATTTTAATAATGTCTACATACACACACATACACAGTTACACATTCTCCTGCCCAAATGTGGTGATGAAATAGGAGAGCTGCTACAAAAGAATAGTTATATTAATGATAATATTTTCCCCATTATGTTAAAAGCCTAAGCACGGTACTTCATCTTGTCTGTGTTTGTGTGTGTGGTGAGGCTGGTGTTGAAGGGTCTGCAGATGGCAGGGCTGCTAAAGAAAAGAAGCTAAGGTACTGGCAAGATGCTGCAATGTCTCTGTAATTATTGGCAGCCACTTCATGTGGAGGAGGTATTATTCATCTCTGTGGATTTATGCTAGCCTGTCGAGGTGTCGCTACCTACATGCCAAATCTCCAGAACTACGTAGAGGATCCCGCTGGGGTTGATGTGCACGTCCTTTCAAATGAAACTACATGTAAAGCCGTTTCAAATTCAAATCCTCTTCTGTAAATAAAGAATGCAAAAATGATAACTTTAAGATTCAAGAGTCACAGACTGTCTTAGGTTAGAGGCTCACAAACAACATAAAAACATACACCCGTGAAAGACTCATAAAATTGCACACACACAAACAGTTCCATAAATTAATAAGAGCAGGTGTACACATGCATTAAAAAGTAGTGACAGTCTATCTGGTCTTGTTTAAAATGAATATTGCAGTGGGAATGAAAGTAAGTTGTTTTTTTGGTCTGAGGTGCTCTGAAGTGGCTGTCTGACGGGAGTAGCTGAAAGGAGTGGTGAAGGGGGTATGAAGGGTCCTTCGTGATGGAGTCTGCTTTTCTTTTTACTGCGTGACTGTATAAGGTCTGAGAGTTGCGTTTGAGTGGTGCCGGTGATTTTGGCTGCATGCTCGATGATTCTTGTGAGTTTTTTTCTTGCTTTTCTCTGTCAAGAAGTTGTACCAGGATGCGATGTTGAATGTGATGACTGATTTGATGAGGGACTGGTAAACTGCTGTTAAAATGTCCTGTCTGACATTAAAACCCGTTGGACGTTCTTGAAGACCCTGTCCACATGCTGTGTGAAGGACAGGTGGGGGTTGATCTCAGTCCCCAGGTACTTATAGATCTCGACCTGTTCCACCACCTGCCCCTCCAGCCTGAGTGGTCCAGAGAGAGGATGAGGGGTGTCAGGTGCCCGGCGCCCCCCGCAACACAGCTCTTTGGTCTTACTGATGTTCCAGTTATATAATGAACCTATCACCAGCCTTCAATATTCAGTAGATAACTGGTGGAAATAATGGCAGATTTTTTTCTTTTCGAGTCTGTAATTTAGATGATTTTGGAACTTGGATCCCCTCACAAGACAGGGAGACCCTACTGTCCCCAATACAAAGTAGTTTAATAATGTGGTACTTTATTTATGGGTTGTTGTTCATCTATTGTAAGCTGCTCAACATGGAAAATAATTAATTTAATTAAGCATGCCTCATTTTCAACATAACCTCTGTATTTAATCAATATGTTCAATGTTTTATGTGTCACTTTGTTTTGCTGACGTCTCTTCAGATGTTCACGATTCCTTGATTTTGGGTTTTTTTTCAGCTTCGACATGTATTCCAATCTTTAGGTTATACGACACGGCCACAGTGACAAAATCAAATATGATTATCACAATACTTTTGATCGAATGTGTTATTTTAAATGTGATGGATGACTGTTGGTGCTTTCAGAAGACACCAGAAACTTTTGAGAAATGGTGTATAATGTGCATATGGGGGCAAAACATGTTGCCACCTTAATGTTCACTTATCTCATTGAACTAGAACACTCAAAATTAAGAAAATTGTTTCACTTAACTATAATACAAATTTCAAAATGACACTGACAAATCATCCAATTTTATTAAAATAGTTCAATAATAGTATTAGACTATATATCAGTCTGCAATTATATATTCTATTTATTTCATTATTACATTATTCAAAGCTGTAGTCTCAAGCGCCATCTGATCTGAACGAGGACAGATGTAACTAAGAGTATTAACTGTGAATATAAATGTGACAAATTTTCCGTAATCCTAACAGGGGTTTATCCCTTAAATCTACGGCATTACAATGCTACCAAGTGGAATACTGCCACTAGTATTCTCTGTAAACTCTGGTACGCTGCCGGGTAGTCCCAGAGCCAGGCCAGCCACAAGTATTAGTGACTTCACCAGGCCTGGAGATCAGCGACCTGAAGTTTATCCATAATGTTCATCATGTTTCACCTGCACACACAACTTCACAGGACCATCAAGGAGGAAGCAGAGGAGATGGGCCGGAGGAGTCTTTACGTGTTTTATTTGGAAACCTGAGTCTGTGCCGGTAATTGCCCAAAATGACTCTAATCGTAATTGACGGTCTGGCTTTCTACTTTGTCTGCACAAATTTCCAGTACGACGGGGGCTACAGTAACTCTGTTAAAAGTCTGGACGCAGAAACGCACACACTCTTTATCCATCAGAGCGGGACTTAATGTCTGTCCTTCTTTTGTCCTTTTGCTATCCTGTGCATGTTGGGTTAAGGTCCTCCGCATGTGTCTGTGAGATGATGTAGCTGGCCATTAAGCCAGACTGAGAGGAGGATAGTGTTCCTGAGGGGAGAGGTGATGATTTCTGGCAGCTGTGTCAGCGTTGACAAGCTTGACATGTTCCTCACTCTGACATCACACGCTCATCCACACATACACACACACACACTCCTCATAACAGGAGAGAAGGAAAGGCGGAGAGGGGGAGTACATTATATGTAATTTTTACGCTATTTTACACTGTACTGAACTGTAAATTTGCAATAGTGTGTTTTTCATTTTGCAGGGCACAAAATTAAGTGAAAATGGACTTTGGTTTATTTTCCAAACACAGTTTTAGATGGTCCACTCCACTGAAGAAAAAGCAACCTTTGACGAGTTAAGAGTGACTCATTTCCAATCTGAAATTTAATTTAGGTACCACTTATAGTGGTTGGCACACCATCAGCCTATGCTAGCACTTAGTGAAATATATATATATATATTCATTTCAAGGCTGGGATCACATAAGTGCTTCTGTTTGTGAACTGATGATGGGCAGAAAAATGTGAATCAAAGCCGTGAAATAATTTTGTAATTATGGTTGCATTTCCGAGGTTTCGTCTCATTATGTATTGCAGGAAACAGATTATGCTCCTGGCTGAGGGGTCTGTACCTGGCTCGTGGCCGGCTCCGGTGGCCAGGGCAGGCATGGCTCCTGCCGCCTGTTTCCTGGTTCCCCTCAGGCTGTGGAAAATGGCAGCGGGGCGTCAGAGTAGTGAGCTCCTCAGCAGCTCTCCCCAGGGTCCAGCTGAATCTGAGGACGGGTTTTATGCCATGGAGCCCTGCAGGAGAACAAGATTTTAGAGCCTACTTGTCAGATGGCAGAATGGCCGCATGCACGTGTGTGTGTCTGTTTGAGTGTGTGTTATAGGATCTCATAGCTATCCGTTGCCATGGATATGAATATCTACCATACTAGAGTTTAATTTTAGGGGTGATATGGCTCTTCTTTTTCCAAGAATTTAATAAAATCTTGAAAAATCTTTATTTGATATATTGCCTGGCCCCACTAGCAAACATATGGATTTGTGTGTATGTGAGCCAACGATTGACAGTGAACGACTCACTGAGTGTGTGTGCTTATGTGTGTGCTGACAGTACGTTCACAGTTGACTCTGGGGGTTTTCCACCCAACACTCCTTTCCTAAGCTGCTGAGCATCCTGCTTTGTACGTGAGCCAACGTCACCTCGACTGGCGCCCATAAATACAGGTACACAAATGCAACACACACACATACACACACACACACACACACACAACTATCCCACACTTTGCTCAGCATCCAGCGGAAACAAGGGAAACTTTATCCACTGAGGAGAAAGTAAGCAAGCAACTGCAACAGACCTGTGAAAAATCAAACAGGCGTGGAAAAGCATCGCTTCGTAAATAATGGCGCTCAACTGGAAAGCCAGATAGAGCAGGAACAGGAAGAAAGAGGACGTAGAAGACAAATAAAAAGTCAGTGGCTCATTGAAATCTACATCTGCAGTGGATGAACATGTGCGGACACACACAGTAGCATGCAATAAACTCCTGAACCACAACGGTGGGAAAACAGGTAGCATGTATTAATTTAGACAAGAAAGCCTGGTAGACGCAAGTGTAAAGCAGAGCTGTAGACTTGAGACTCGAGTCAGACTTAAGGCATAAAAGGAAGACTTGAGATTTAATTTAAACTTGACTGGATTTGAGACATGACTTGCCTTGACTCTGTATAAACCTGATTTTGAAACTTTTATCAAGTCTTTAGTTAAGTTATGAGTCCCAAGAGATGTAAAAAATGTAAAAGAAACAACCCCAAAACTGGATTATGTCTGCTGTGATGTAGCCTGCAAAGTAAGTGTGAGGTTTTGTGAATGAATGCATCTTTGCGTTTGTTTCATCCTCCAAAGGGATCATGTACTGGTCTTGTTGAACACCCTAGCAGGTGCTGTTACTGCAGTGCATAAAGTGAGATGAAATCTGTGTATGAGTAGTTGAGGGATCTCAGTGGACGCCTCAGTGCTCAACCACCCTTCCTTGGCTTTGACTCAGTCACAGACAATCTCATTGAACCTTAAACAGCCTCCCACCTCTTCCGCATGTATTCTACATTTATCACAACATGTTTCAAAAGGCCACAAGAAACATAAACAGGTCCCTGGGTCCGGCTAGTTCACTGCCAGCAGCATGAATGCTTCATCGAAAAAAGGGAGAATGGAAAACACTTAGGTGTGAGCCTTCGAATCATTACAGCATGCAGTTTAATGATCCATTGTATGTCAGCTCCCATGTGTCATGGCCCAATCAAACTCAGTTACCTAAATTGTAGGGCCTTGGGGTTCTATTAGAAGTTCACGTCACTGGAAGAAAATGCTCAAAATAAACACCAGCAGTGAGATAAGCTTCATTATGTGTCTCCCATGTTGATAACTGTTGTAAAACTGTCTCGATGAACTCCAGAAAATGTCTGGAGAATCAGGTCTGGACATTTCACACATGTGGCAGACATCAAGAGACTGTCCGCATCAGACGCGTTCTCACTTACTGGAAACACTATGTTTGGTTTAGGCTAGGGGTGGCATCTGGGTAGAGTGAGCAGGAGGCAGGACATGACGCAAAAAGTATGCATGGTCACATAGCTGTATTGTAATTTGGTCATAAACAAGTGAGTCTTTTTCCATTGAATTTGTCTGATGATTTCAGCGTTGGCCCATACCGACGGAAGTTCCCGAATCTTGTCATCTTTCCAGTTAGACATTTTCATTGTTGTCTTCATGTAAATGACCCTTCTTCTTCACCCTTAGATGTTTGTATTCTTCCAGTTTCGTGCCATTTGCATGATAGAAACGTCGTCAACACGCCCACTCGCTCGTTGCGAATTCTCCGGAAGATGACCTGCTGTATTCACACATGGGCTCAATCGGACACGGACTTCGTAGTGGGGAGCTGGCGGGGTAAAGTCTGTTTAATGTCCGGACCAACTGATTTGGACATTTGCATTCTTACACACAACTCCTCCGGGTAATGTCCAGAGAACTTCAGAGTTGCAGTGCATGTGTGAAAGGGGCTTGGGTCACAGTGTGCTATAGCTGACTCAGAACTACTTGGCCGGAAATGGGGACAGCCAAGACACCTGCTCCCTTCCAGCTCATTGGGACCCCCGTCAATGGTTAGGCGGTTGTCGGCCACACACATACACTTGAAGTCAC
Source organism: Thunnus maccoyii (assembly GCF_910596095.1). Lineage (NCBI taxonomy): Eukaryota > Metazoa > Chordata > Actinopteri > Scombriformes > Scombridae > Thunnus > Thunnus maccoyii. The sequence continues at coordinate 21,715,798 of NC_056553.1, forward strand.
ACATTTGAAATGCAGAGAGGCTGAAAAACTGGACCGGAAATTCATTACAAATGTGTTTTCTGTAAAGAATCGCTCACTCAGCCCCCGCAGTGACAGCTGCACAGGACTGACTATATCCTGGCGTTTGGCCCTGTGTGTGTGTACAAACACACGCAGAGGTCGAGGCTCAATCAGCCAAGACGACAGCCCACGTAGCAAAATGCTACCACGCCTGTCTGACATACTGTGATGTGAACTCACCTCAGGGCCCAGCAGACCCCAGGTGGAGGCTTGTGGAAAAAACATCTAGACAATACAGTCCAGAAGATGCCTGAGTGAGCAGGTAAGCAAGACACTGAGAGCATATCAGCACAAGAATATTTTTCTTCTGGATTGAGATGTACAAAATATGGTGCATTCATCAAAACGCACTTAAGAAAGGATCGATTTTCCAACAAGAGGAGATCTGGGAGATGAATTCAAATCCCTGCCACTGTGTCACGCCAGCACCAATTTGTAGGCCAGATTTGTTGGTCGTTTGCATGAGCATAAAGTACAGACCAAAAACCTGATGAAATTGGAGTTCAGCGCTGTTCAACCCTGTGTATACTTCCATAAAATAGGTTAAAAGGACCAGCAGAGAAGGGTAGTGGCGCCTCAAGCCATGACCACAAAATCTCTCCAGCAGGCCCATTTGAACAGGGGACTGAACCTAACAGCCACTGAGCTCACGCCAAGGGAACTGACCCATGCTAAATCAGTTCAGTGTTTCACAGAGCACGGTTTTGTCATAAGGCTTTGTGATTGGAACGACAGACTTAAGAAAAGACAAGGGAAGGAGGAATGAAGGGGGGGGTTGCATTACTCTGAAGGTATGCCCTAATATCAGTCGTTTGCCTTTTGTTGCATCCAAAGGGGAATGACCACATATTCCCCAATCTGAGGAAGCGTCCATCTTTCCATTCAGGGAGCTTTCAGAGGCCCAGGAAGCATGTCGCAGAGCCGGGAACACCTGGGACTTTTTACAAGGCCCAAAAGGACCATAATAGACAGAGTTAAAGAAACATTCTCCACTGTCAGATGCTCTAACCGTTTCTGTTCAGATCACACAATATCAGTTAGTCATGAGGGTAGTAAAGGGACACTTCGCCATGTGGACAAGAGATGGAATACACTTAATTGCAATGAGATGTTCCCCCCTCTACCCTTGTGCAGTCTGACATCTTTAAATGGTTCTACCACCATCTAGTGGGAACTTTCACTACTGCAGGGAGAAGTCAACCTGAAAACCCAGCTGGGACACAAACTGAAGCATGTCTCCCTAACAAAGACCTGTATGTATGTATGTATGTATGTCAGGAGACCCTGTCTGTGTCTGCTTAGTCTTGTTCAGTGTGTGAAACTTAAGGTCCGATCAGTATTTAAAGAGAAAATAACTCAGGGTGATGGATGGATGGATAGATGGAAGGATGGAAAGAAGGAGGTATAGAAAGTCATTATTCTTCTTCTCTTTTCAAAAACAAGCCTGTCCGTCCAGCCAAGGGGGAGCACGGGTGGAACTGTCTGACTCTCAGCTGGATGTTGATGAAGTTAGTGAGAAGAATAACAAAGTCAGGAGATGAATGACTGACAGTGAAAAACACTGCAAAACGTGTCATTTGTATGAGTCTGTCAACAGTTTGAAAGTATGCTATGAGCTTATAACTTTGTATCAGTTTTACTATTCAATCTTTTGTTTCTTCCTTTCCTCCTGAGAGTGGATTGGACTGTGGAAAGATCACCGTTCAAAGGAATCAGCCAAAAGGCAACAAGATCCTCGTCGGGCAAGGAAACGAGGAGAATAACATGTCATGCTCCGAAGCATTCACTGGGTTCACGGGGTGGAATGGTTCTGTATTCGTACTGAGTCCATCTGGGCCAGGACAGAAGTGCTACGACAGGACAAAGCAGAGGTCAGCTCTGCCATTCAACGGCAGTAAAACCTCCCCAGGGTGCTGTTGGATTTTTCTGTCCTGATTCGTCCCACATCAAATGACGGGAAGGCCAGCCACTGGCCAAGGATTTTACCGGGCCACCATGAATTATATTGATTCTCTTCATCACATGACAGACGCCCATCCAAAGGCACCCCTGTCACACCTGCTCTGGTTACAGCTCAAAGGACCAGTTTGCTGCAAAGCTATCCACCAGCTTCGACGTCTGCAGAGTCGATCCATTCTGATCAGTTTATCTATGCTGACCCTTGGTCAGATGATAGATGATCTATTTGGCAGGCCGTGTGACACCTGCTCAGGTTACCAAATCTGTCCAGTCTGCTTCAACATTGTGAGTCTTTGTTCCCGCACTTATCTCAGTCTTGGGTAAAATAAAGGAGATCAGGTTTTATCATCTACTGTGCTGCTGCTTTTGTCTTCATGAATCTCTCCTATCTTGACCTGTTGCAAGAAGCTACTTTGCTCTCTCAATTTGTCAGAGGTCATACTCAGGGTAGGGTATTGTTTGGCCCAAACACAACTTTATTTTAACTTTCATCCATCACTGCCGCTAATCCCTCCGTTCATCCCATTAACAAGCACTTGTATTAAAAGTGTATACTTGAGGCACAAAACTGGTCACACCAGGCCAACTACTGAGCCGAGGCACCGGTCCCGAGTAGTGCTGGGGATCATTTGGAATACAATACCTGAGTTTCAGAACAGATACCTACACAACATATTTTTCAGATACCTTACCCTGACAAATATTAACGCATTTTTAACAAAACATTATTTCATTGCACAAAGTACAAGTCTGACCAGAAATTCAATGTCAGATTTCGGTACTTGACAGTTTTCTATCCTTGGTGCTATAGATACATTCTAGTCGGTACCAAAAATGTACTGACTACACTTGGTGCCATGTAATGATTTATTTCACCAAAATACTAATAATAATAGTTAGTGGCACCTTGCTAAATAGATGGCCAAAAATAGATTTTAAGTCTAAAACTAAAACCCAGCTTGCATTTGTTTAATGTCTTTCCCCTCTCTCTGCATTCTTTTTAGTCTCTTAAACTATGAGGCGTCAAAATTCCAAAAAGAAAAGAAAAAAATCATCACCCCTGGCCCCAATAGCTCAAAGGCCCATCTTCAAATCTGAGCGAACTGCCTACTACTTCAAAATCCTTCAGCATCCAAGGCCTCAGGCCTGTGTTATTAAATGCATAATATATCATTAACAGCTGCACATGTTTTAATGGGTACATTATCTTGTTTTCACATGTTCTTCTGTGCTTCCATAAAGCTCAGCGATGGTAGCAGAAAGCACACAATCTTCTCGTCCATAAAAGAGGCATCCAAATATTTGTGCTGTGATGCTGTTCAGAAAAATGGAGAAAGAGTTTGAGATAGCTGATGAGTCACAAGAAGAGAGATGCACTACCATGAATTTTAAAGAACGAATAAAATTGCTCCTTTTATGGAAAACTATGTCCTTTTACTTTAAGCCTCACTGGTTAGCTTCTGCTATGGGGTGTTGGTATGGGGTAGCTGTGAAGACAGATTGGATGTAAAATCAATTTGTATTTCAGCTACTTTACATCATATTGGCTTGTAGGAACCACAAAGTGCAAAGTCAGACAGACAGAAGTAGATAGAGTTACAGCCACATGCACACAACCATACATGACACAATCATAAGAGTATAATTGCAGTGTATCCAACTGTGGTAAAGGGGAACATTCATTTACACACAGGCACACAGTGGAACTACATTTCAATGGGCTGTGCATAATTGCAGTGTATTAAAGCATGGTCGAGGGGAATGTTCATCCACATGACATTTTGAAATGGAAATACCGTTTCAAGAAAAAAGAAAAGAAAATCGAAAATCCTCCCAATGCCAGCGCTGCATAGGCAGCCCTTTGCCTTTTCTGTTTCTTCTGTGGAAAAACACATTGTTGAATAATGTCTTTCTCCTGCTTCGGCTCAGCGCTGCCAAAATGTCACCACGTCGATTCCTATTAAGCGTGAGGCGCGTGACGCTGGCGGGACAGGGTTGTGTTTTCAGGCGCGTGCCATACGACTTCTCGTTAATAGCCGTTAGCTTTACGAGGGATTGGGGCTGCTTAAATCAAGACTCAGCAGTACCTGGCAAGGCTGATGTTCCTGGAATGACTGACGGGAGGAGGAGGCGGGGCTAGCGTTGGATAGTTAAGGGGTGATGTGCAAGGGCAGTAAAAACAATAAGAAATAAGAAGAAATATATGCACACAGCTAAAAAGCAAATGGAAACAGATTAGGTGAGCAAATGTGGAATATCAATGAATCCTGTTAACCCGTGACGATGAAAAGTGCATATCAACCAGAGTGGCCTCATCCAATGTGAGAGGTTAACAGAGAAATGGGAAAAGTGAGTTCTCGTCTCTTGGTCTCAGGTGGGATTTTTTGACAGCTCAGAATCAGCACTCTGCCACGTGTTGCTCATAAGCGTCCAGTCTTTCCACATAAAATACATCTGCTTATGTGTATGTACATGTGTGTTGTTAGCACACACAGACACACACACAGACACACACACACACATATACACACAGATATAAATCTGACCTAAATAAATTAGGTCAACCTGTCTTTCCAGGGGCCTTAAAACATCTGAATTCATTCTAAGCTCCCTCAATACACAACTGCATTTCATTGTACCTTAAAAAAAAATCTGCATTTAAGAGAGATTCATTTAATTTACAAGAGAAATGGAAAGATGGATTTCAGGAATTCAGAGCTCAATGATATGGAAGAATATGAGTCAGGTCCCTCCAAGAAAATCAAAGGTGACGCATTATGAGTACATATTTATTGCAGAGTATTCCAATGACTGTTTTGTGAGTCTCTCAAAAAAGCTTTAAGGCTTCACAACTGTGATTCTCACACCTCCAGGTTAGCCGTCTGGTTTTCAATTCAAAATAAACCATTGATTATCTCTGAAGTGATAATCAATGGTTTATTTTGGTATTTTTTACATGTATTATGTTTTAAGAGAATCCCAATCACCTTAAACTAAGTACATAACCAACAATACCCAGTAAGAAGTGACATTGTCCTTACAAGACTGCTGTGACCACAGAAAGAATTGTGCTACAATAATAAACAAGAACTTCATCTGTTTAAGCACAATTAAAATATGTATGAATGCAGGTAGTAAAAACAACCAGGAAAAAGGCTCAGAGTGGTACAGAAGTCGTACAGGGACTTACCAGATCACTTTCTTCCTGCGACAGAGGCACAGCTTCACACTATTACAGTGCTTGCAAACAAAATCCTCCCATACAGGAAGACACCTGCCCACCAGGTGTATCGGCTCACCTGATCAGACCTGAAACTCAAGTTTCCTCCCCTGCCTAAAGGCTCACGATGCTCCGCCCTCTTTTCCTTCACACTACACTACTATACACCTCTATTGTAAACAGAGAGAAAGAGTGTAAACCAATGTGATTCTGGGAAAAAAAACCTACTGTGACTTCTCCATGACTCTGCAGGAAACTTGAAGAATGTATTTCTTCATGTTGTTTTCAAAAATAGTTGTTGCATTGGTTTGGTTAAACAATGTGGTGCATTCAAATTTCCTACTGGAATAGATCTGTAACAAATCCAAGCCAATCCAGGAATTTTCACAGGGGGAGGAAGCCTAAATTAACAGAATAAGATTCCCAAATTCATTAAGTCCATTTTTAAACACAACGCATTTAATCTCATGATATCACATTTCTCACGATTAAGTAAATACAGTATCCATTCAATGTGTAGTGACAACAGTTGACCACTAGATGGAGCAATCTGCTCATTAACGTTCTCTGTCCTCCACATTGTGCAGAAACATTGTATTTATAGCAGACAGTGTCAGTCTGCATGGCTGCGTTTGTTTATATTTGTCTCTGTCCTCATCATGACCTCGGATGTGCCCCAGGGTGCCAGTAAAGATGGTCACCAGTAATCTCATCCACTGGCCGCCAGGGCCCCATTATTACTAAAACTAAGGAGGGGCCACGCAGACTGGCAGCAGTTTATCACATTAACACACAGCAGCCTGTTTTGTTATTAGTGGTAATGTAGTTCAGGCTATGCACAGACACAGAAAACGATTATGAAAAGCTATTATGAAATCATGTCACAATACAGTTTGAGGAACAAAACTATTTTGCAGCACCTTTCTGTCATATCAACACCTTGACTATTCTCAATTCCAGCTGCTTTAATAAGCACAACGCCACATTAACTTTTTAGGGGATGATTTATCAATATTTCATGCTGCTGAGCTTACTGCTGGATGCAATGAGAATGTCTTTTTTTTAAGAAAAGGTATTTGCGTACTGAAGAATCAACTGTTTTGGTACATCTGGCATACAGTACAGTAAATAGTGACGGCATGCTGGGACACTTGAATAGAGCAGAGCCATAGTTAATGTTATTTGTAACATGTGTGCTTTTCCTAGTGGTCAAAGTGCCTGCTGTGAAAAGAGTGTATGGAAACTTCAATAACAAACACATTTTTAAACTGTTATCATATGTCCACCTCCCATATTAAACACACAATAAAGACGTCACATATACTATGGATGCTGCATATCTACATAATAATACAAGCAAAGTCTTGGTTGGACAAAACAAGCAATCTGAAGGTGTTACCTTGGAAATTGCGATGTGTTTTATAGAATCAAAGATTACTCATAAAAAGAATGAGTCCATAATGAAGACAATGATGAGTTGCAGCCCTACACTGTACTCTCCTCCTTGTCTTAACACCTCCTCCACCTCCTCCCACCTTTCCTATCTGGTTCCCATGCAGACACAGCAGCCCTTTGTCTCTCCTTGACCCATTAACAGGGAGAGGAGGCCACAGTCACTACTATCAGTCACCACTCACACATTCCACTTTCTCTCTCTCTCTCTGTCACACACACACACACACACAGTGATTCACAGCATGCAGGGTCGTCACAGAATTGTTAATGACCAATTCAATTAATCCTAGGCATGAAATGGGAGAATTCATTTTTCTATAAAGTCAACAGGAGGACAGAAAGACAGAGGAAGGAAGGACTGGGGGTGGTGGAGGGAACGGAGGAGTAGAACACATTTCGCTTAATCAAAAAATATAATTGACGTGAGTGCTTACTGCTTTACTTAAGCCCTGCAGCACCCGACGTACTGTGCCTGAATCAAATTATATTTATTTATAGGGGGGGGAGAGGCCAATGCCGTAATCCCCTATATGAACAATATATGTCCTCTGTCGCTCCACCTTCCGCTGACATTAATTAGATGATGATGGATTTGCAGATGAGCGACTTGGGCAGCAAATAACAGCGAGACAGAGAGAGAACAGCAGGTAGCCATAAGCCTCACTAATCTGGAAGTCCGTCTAAACGCCAGTGTTGCTGGGTAACCTACATCCTGAGCAGCGGAGTGAATTACGCTACCTGGAATGCTTGAGTGGAGGGAGGAGGGGGTGGTGGGGGGGGGGGGGGGGGGACACATAGGAACAGAGAGACAGCTGCTTTGACAGACGGACAGACGGACAGATTGGAACGAAACAGATAAGAAAGCAGTGACGCAACAGACACATAGACCGACAGGATAAAGCCGGATCTACACACGTCTCCTGTGCACGTTTACACACACACACACACGCACACATGCTGTGTGTGTTTACAGAACGAGTTAACAGAGCTGCAGCGGGAAGTGGAAGTGAGCCCATTAATAGATGCATAATTGATAGAGCTTGTGGAAAGATTGAGGGTAAGAGAGGAGGGAAAGAATAAGATAAAGGGGATGATGGAAAAAAACAAAAGCAAAGAAAGAAATAAAGGAAAGTCAAGGGGCTAAATATAGAAAAATAAAGAAAGAGTGAGAAAGAAAAAAAGAAGTGTGGATATCACAAACTTCCATCAGTCCATCTGGAAGCTGTGTACCACCCTACTGCCAGAAATAACTATTTTAACCTTCACTCATAACTGCCTCTAAAAATAATCCCTTATACTATCAACATGCAGTTGTGTTAAAATTGTAGGCATGAGGCACGAAACTGGTCACATCAGGCTAACTGCTGAACCGAGAAATCTCCTCTGAGCAGGGATGGGTATCGCTTTAAAATTTTTTGATACTAGCATAGATATACTCCTTGAATTTAAGTATCAATACCAAAACAATGATACCTTACTTTAAGGAATAAAAAGACGTTTTTCTGCCTTTTGTTCATTCAGCAAAAGTTAAAGCTGAAGTTCTCAAATAGTACATTCCTATCAGCACAAGGAGCCCTTACAGGAGCTCGTCTTTAATTGGCAAAAGTAAATATTTGATCAAAGGAAAGTAAGGAACACTACAAATATGACCAGACATTCAATGCCAGCTCTCACTTCCTGAAAGTTTTTCATACTCTGTGCTACAGACACGCTTTAGTTTGGAGTTCAAACACCAAAAATGTCAAACATTCGATAGCTCCAACTTCTTCAATGTGTGATGATTTGAAACATTTCTTGTCATATATGACGGTAAACTGGTGATCTTTGGGTTTTGGACTGTTGGTCCAAATATGTCACCTTAGGCTCTGCAAATTTAAAATGATTTTCTATTATTGTTGTAAGTACTTAATCGAGAGAATAAAAATGATTGTTAGTTGCAGTCCTATTTTAGTTGGTACAAAAAAAGTATGAAGGTTTTGATATCTAGCTACATATCTGAGTCAGGGGGGTCAGTTGGAGTTCAGATAGCAAAATTAGCATCTCTGAAGAGCCACGGACAAAGTGGAGAGGGTCAAAGTCGGACCCTCGATTAGGTTACACCAATAAAGACACAAATACACATGCAATCATGCTCGGAAGATGGAACGATAAACATTTAACTGAGTCTGAGACGTGAGCTACTTACACAGCCACTCACCTACTCAGTGACTTCTATTAAACATAAAACTGAAAGTGCAAAAGCAAATGTGTGTCAGTCAGCATTCGCATGAACTGCTGAAGTGGATGTGTACCTGTTCAGCCACTGTGCGCAGGTAGAATTGAATTCATCAGCATCAGCTACAAGTCTGACATCTAACTGTGAGAGAGCTATCTAAAAATAGGGCTTTTATTTAGTTAATCCTCAGAGAGGTGGCTTTTTGGATATGCTGTTTTCACTTGACAGTTCTGCTGTACTGTGTTGCAAAAAATATCCAGAGCTTTTCAGGCTTGAAGGTAAGTGTAAGGAGATCATTTGCTATTAAGGATTATTCTCTTACCTACAGTCATTTAACGATTAATCTGAGAAAATTGTGAAAATGCCAGCCCAAGATGACATGTAAGTGTTTTAAGAGCACTGACAAAAGGCGTTCCTTAGTTCTTTTGTGTTTACACTAATTTAGAGCTTGAGTCACACCCAGCTCCGAAGGGACAGTAACACCTGGGACTGGGAGGGAGTAATGACTTCATCTTCATGTTTTGACTTGGCAAATAAGACACAAGCCATCCCTCCTGCTTTGAAACAAAAACATCACTTGTAGTAACTGATAATCCTGGTGCTAAGCTGCTTATGATAGAAAACAAACAATTACTAGATGCCACCCAGCTGGTACTGTGGCATCATCTTTGCCACAGACGGGACTTCACAGTGATAAATAGATGCACTGCAGTGAGATGGTGTCCACTCAAAAACAGGAGAAATACTTGAGATGTGTGATGAGAGTGTTGCCTTACTCCCCTCACTCATAATATTTGTATTATTCGTGCATGTTAGCAAAGCCATTATGGAAAAATGCATCAGAGAGAAGAGGGGCAGGATGCAGTCATGCGGCCACATTTGTGGCTTTCAAGTGGAAAGTGGCTTTCCTCACAAACAAAAACACAATCTCCTCAAAAACAGGATGAAAATTGTTTTCAGCCAACACACAAAGACAATTACAGCCATTTTTATACCACATTCAAAATCCAGTAGTTAGATCCTGCCATTATCTCAGACTTTTGTCTCTCTAGGAGCCACTATGCCACCCACTGGAGTCACTTCTTCCTTTAAAGTGCCACACATTGGGCACAGTCCCACCCTCTACCTCCTTCCTGCTGCTCAGGACACAAACACAGGTGTAAATCAGCCGGCATGACAGCTCTGCCATCCGCACTGTTACTCACTCTGGCAGGAGGATTCCAAACTGCTGAGCATCCTCAATGCTGCCTCGTCCTCAATCACCCTCCTTCAGCCTCCCACACACTGCCCAAAGACAGCCGAGGCCTCTTAAGAAGCACTTATGAAAGAAGCAGGTTTAAATTATGTCTGTGCCTGTGAGTTAGGAAGCAGTTATAGAAACAAAACGTTGGCCCACTGAGATTCCACAAAGTGAAAAACAGGTCCAGTACTGCATGCTGGAAAGCGGTCACACCACTCGGTGAGAAACGTTTCTCAGGATGGACAAAGATACTCTGTTCAGAGAAGGATACACAGAGATGATATGTAATTTTACTGCTGCAACTTTAATCAGTGGGGACATTTCTGAGGAAAGTCAAGGTTTTTACACAGATGCTGCTTTGTTCTCTTTGAAATTGATTCTCAACCTGCGGTGGGGATGTTCAACGAGGTTGCTTGTATTGTATGGCATAAAATGACTAAGAATGACAACAGCTGATTTTGCAGAAGGTAAAAAATAAACCGCAGTTCCTGGCAATACCAATTGTTTCCCAAGGATATTCAATACATACTGTATGCTGGCTGCAAACGGTCCTCAGATCACATCTTGTATGAAATAATTACGATAACAATATTCAATTGTATATCATTATTGGTGTTTAAAAAAAACGTCCAGTTTAAAATGTATTCAAATCAACACATTTGGAACACAATGAGTGGCGTCTATGAAGGAGTACTTGAGCTCATCTGATAGGGCTGTGGGGGTAAATCAGATGAAAAAGACTGGTAACCACTGCGTTAGAGAGAACTGTCTGCCTAAAACTTAGATAATATTGAATGCTTCAACTGAGCAGCCTACCTGCGGACCAAGAAAATGCACCCAAGTCCTCCTGAGTTTGGTTTTAATCATATGAAGAACGCAAGCCATACTTGCACAGGAAGTAAATTCATAAATGCACGTCATGACAACACTATAAGTGGCATTCTTGCATGTGTTGGGGGAGGGAGGCTTGTTTTTTACTTCCTTATGGCCCGCACCTAGGTTGTGCAATCTTCAGTTGTGCACACATGGTTTCCTATAATGAAAAACAACCAAATTGTGTGGTAAAAGGAAGCTTACTGCACATCAGACCAACAGTACACAACAAAGCCACAGTGAATGCTTTAATCAACCCAGAGTCTTCTCCACAAACACAGACCAAGGTTTTGATTTGTGGCTCCTCCATAGTTAAAAAACACCAATGCATCTCTTTCTTTCCCCCTCCACCCCTACCACTCTTCTCCCTATTCTTCACTCGTCCATTCCCCCCTCTACGTGGACATATGATCCACTAGAGAGTAATGAAACACGTCTTCAAAATGACCCAGACCTGACCCTCACCAAGGCACACCGACACAAAGACAGATGGGCTGCAGCAACCAACAGCTGAGCCCCACACATGTACAGCTTAATGCACACAGGAAGCTCAAGCGTGTGTGTGAGTGCAACATACACTACCCTAAATAGTAAGCAAGAATCACATGAATAATACTTCTTCATGACATTAGGGAAGCTGGAAAACCGGCATCTTATCTTATGAGATAACTGCTGGCATTGTTGTAGAGCATTTTTTGAATTTCAGTGATGTAATGAGCAATTTTAAGACCTTAAGCTTCAAAATAGTCCCATATTAGTAAATGTAAGTTTGAGCAAAGTAACAAAAATTTTAACAAGCTGTTATATAAACTTACTGTGTTAACCAGAGAGTACACCAGACATGTGAACAGACCACAATATCATCGAGTATCCACTATAGTAGAGTCAGCCCATGTAATTTCCTTAAAAGTCCTGTGATACACGCAATTATGTAACACCCGGTGCAGCATGCACTCAGTAAAAGCTCATGGGTGGAATAGTAAAGACGATGATGATGCAAATCCTTTTAGACATTTACATGAGCTTTTATATGATGATTGTTGACATGGAAACTATCAGGTTAGCATGCATGAATAAGCATTCGCGCTTTGCAGGCTAAGCTCGGCTGTGTGCTATTGTTTGGTGGGCATTACCTCATCGCATGAAACTCTATACTGCTCTGACAGTCTGCAGTGAAACATAAGAGGGTCTGTGGAGTATGTGTGCTTGCGCATGTGTATCTAACGACATCATTATCAATTTATACTGACTAGTGCATGAGAAGAGACGGCTCGTGAACATCAGTCTACTGAGAGATTGAGATTATCAATGACAAGCAAGAGCACTGGAAGCATGTATTTATGAAGTTAGAGTGCTCAACACGCTGCATTCACATGTACAGTATGTATACTATACAACTTGACTGAATAGCCTGGAATGCTTTCTCCCCTCACATTCATCACTCAACATGAAGCAAATGCGAGTAATGCTGCTTTTCTAAATATTTATCCCAGAATGTGGAGACTTTGCACATTGCATATTTGCGCTTGATCAGACTATGGCTCTTAAGGGGTGAACAATATATATTGTAAGACGATATAAATTTGTCAATCATCAGAGATTTTGCTATGCCATTTATATCAAGGTAGCTATCTCCTTTATATCCCAGATTGTATTAGGCCACTGAAAATGATGTTGCAAATCTGTTTTATTGCAATATGTCACTTTTATATGATTTCTGTTGCCTTGATCTGTTATTTCATTTGCTGGACACGAGCCAAAACAGGTATTTCTGTCTAGTTACATTTCCTATAAAGAGTTTTGCAATTGGTTTTCAAACAAAATGTACATCATCATATATATTCACATTGTTATATAAAATTACATTTACCGTGATACAGGTTTGGTCCATATTGGCTGTTCCCAATCACTCTTATGCCAGGTTCAGACTACACAATATTTTTGTCTGATAAGATGTTATTGTGTCAAATTAGGTGATTACAGAGTTATAAATTCTTGCTGTGACTTGGCTGAGAGACACGACAGACTACACGCTGGTACCCGACCAATCCTTGCTTGCCATCTTCCACGACCTGCGTGATGTCATGAGAAGAAGGTACCAGGGACCAACTTCCAGGAACAAGAATGTAAACAAACTATGGTGTCCGGTCCAAAGCAATGTGTATGATATTGGATGTTGGGTTGCCATAGCGCCACAAACCTTTCCTCTGTTTCACAGTTCCACCTAGAAGCATAAGCAGCAGTAACATCATTCCTCTTTTGCTTCGGCATGTTTACAGTGTGTCGAAGAGCAGTCTGTGCACCTACTGGTCAACGTCACGGACACCGTGTGGAAGTTCTCATACTAGGCGGCAGTAACCGTGTTAATGTTGACACTTTATGTCCTAACAGATGGAGTAAGTCTGACGGAGCAGATGAAGAAAGGTGGTTAAATAGTGTGTTGGCAGTTTTGCTGGTAGCAGAAGCTCCACTAAAGCTGTTCCTCTGGGTACATCAAGGCAACTGTCAGCCAGGGTCAGCAAAGCACCAGACAATCTCATGTTTTTACCCAAAAATCAGACTTTGATGATTAAGTCCAGGACTGATTTCAATCACTGTCAAGTGTGTGTGACAGAGTGTGTGAGTACTTCTGAATAATCCTTTCAGCAAATCACATTGTGAAGATTTTATTTCCCCCTAGAGAGTGGACACACACACACACACACACACACACACGCCTCTGAGCAGATGAGATGGATCCACAAAATCAATCATGACAATTCAGTGTCATATACTATATATATACACAGATTGACAGCGTGACCTTGAAGACTGCAAATGAAGCATTTTCCACGACAGAGCAACATGACACGCACATACGCACACACACACACACACACAAACACACACAGGGTGTCAGGACAGAAGTATCATCATAGCTGTCGCCTGGCACAGTGACAGCAGCCATAATGGAGTGTCAGCGATCAGCACCTCCCAAATTACCAACACACTCAGGTCAACCTGCAGCTTAATACTCTGAATCTGCAGCTTAGGAGAGAAGGGGAGAAGTGTGGGTGTGAGGATGTGTGTGTGTGTGTATGGGGTAGATGGTGGGGGGGGGCGGATGCATGTGTGTGCCAAGCCTTAGGTCTTACAGACCTTCACAGCAGAGCCATTAACCTCTTTGGGATTTTTCCTGTGATTAGACAAGTGATGTTCTCTCAAGATGCAAACTGCGATGGGAGTTCAAGCTTATAATTTTTGCTCGTCTTCTATTCTGCTGCCTCAACTTCAGGTTGATTTTTTCCCCTTTGGAAATGGAAGAGAGAGGCAGATCTCAAATGTGTCCTGTAGCACAGTGTAATGACTCCCAGGTCATCTCCTTTCAATTAAAGGGATTGACGCTGTAATAAGTGGGGTTCTGTGGTAAGACTCTGGGGCTGTTTTTAGAGCCAGAGGAGCTTTAGAGTCGGGTTGCTGGGTAAAGGGGGTGAGCGTAAAGTGATGACTGGGCTGTTAGTGGTGGTGGGATAGTGTAAGTGTGTCCCTGTGCGCCTGTCTAGCCACAGATTCCTGGCTCTTGATTAGATAAGTGTTGAGCAGTAACTCTAGATGGTAGGGGGGCTTGGCAAAGCCTGTCTGGGCAAAGAAAAAGGGACTACAATGTGATCTCAACATCTATTTGGCTCCACGGTACATTCGATGCTGCTGATTTCTTAAAAACTGACTCAAGATCAGACAAGAGCTGTCGGCTGATGTTAAGACACATCAGCAAGTCTGTTTGTGCATGTCTTATGTGGTAGATGAAAATCAATTCATAATCTTTTTTGGAAGGCAGGTGGCATAGTTCAGATAATGGCTTGTAAAAACAGGCCTGTGTGCAGCAGCTTTTAATGGCCACTAACATGTTTTAGCTGTAATTTGCATTTATTGCATGGCTCTGATGTGCATACGGCATGCAAGGATACTTATCATGCATGTTATACACCTACTTTGGTGTGACTGTACAGTTGTTTCTCCAAGCACATTGCTGAATTGAATACATCTTCTAGTAGAATCGGCTCTCTGAGGCAGCTGAGTGTGTTTACTCATAATTGCTGGACCCCCAAGAGCCTTTATTAATCTCAGAGTTGCAGTGTGTTTCAGCGTACTGTGAGTCTTTCTTTCCTGTCTTTGCACACTCGTTGCTGGTAATTCAGCAGAGTGAAAGCATTAGCCAGAGCAAGACGAGTTATTACATGCGATTAGCAGTTAGACTGTGAGACACTGTAAGGTTTGGGGGGAGAGAGACAAACAGAAGTGTTTACAGAGAGATCAGTGCAGGTTCATGTGCAGTCAAGTAGCTCTGCAGCTTAATGCTGCTGGGAAAGTGTGTGTGTCTGAGGGGGGAAGAGAACTGGATGATCCAGCAACACAAAAGGCAGGAAATGAATTCTGTGTCAGCTGAATTTTTCTATCAGAAGGCCTCCTTTATCTCTCCGTTAGTTCCACCAATTAACACATACCTCCACCACGCCATGCAGTTTGCAGACATATTAGACTGAAGTGAAAACAAGGGTGTGTGTAACCTCATTTCCCGCTACTCCAAATGGGTTTTGGTTGCTAGGATGAAGAGAGTAGGCATGAAGTGGGGGGCATGAAGAACAATGCTTCAATTGAGTCACAAAGTGGCACCCCAAAACTCTACATGACTCACCTCATTTAAATACCATAAGTCTTTAAGTGAATAACAGTGTTCTGAAAAGGGTCATCAAGGGACTTTACACCACAGTGGATGAATGCGTCACTAATGTGAGCGATTCAGTTTGAATTAAAGATTCAGACTCCGTCACATCCATCAGATGTTGGTGTGCTGCTGAGCTGAAAGACACTCTGTCCAGCCAATAACGAGCCCTATTGTCTACGACAGCCTTTCTAAGTGGCTAAGCAGCACCTGTCAGCAGCCTGATAATCACATACACACACACACACAGAGGAAGAGATTCCAACACACACAAATGCACTCACACACAAACACACACACACACACACATTATATATGCACTCAAACGCCACTCACCTCCATTAAATCTCCCTGCCTCCGCGCCTTCTTCATCACTCACTCTGAAGCGCTCTCATCTCCTCTCTCCTCCACGTTACACACACACACACACACACACACACACACAATGACATACATCCAGCACTTCCTCCTCCACTCGAGCGGAGTGGTATCGCTTTCTGCCACAGCCTGCCTCTCATCTCACTGCTGCTTTGTCAGTGAAACCAGAGACATGATGCAGCAGTTTATAAAGCCTGGGGTTAAATTTTTTTTTAAAAGTCCCTAAAAGATAAACAACAGTAAGAGGATTATTGGAGGAAGTGTTTTATGACCAATGTTACATGTAACAGCACAGAAAGGCAGGGAAGAGCATTGTGGGATTAGATGTGGGTAATTTGCAGGCATTTTAAGTGCTTTATCATGTTAAATTATGGGATTAGAAGGTGAAGTTCTGTGGAAGTGATAAAGGTTTTAGTGAACAAAGAACAGGTCCAACCTTTGACTTGTTTTTTGCCATCTAAAAAATCTGGGTTCAAAAGTGCAACCATTTTGGTGAAAAATGCTGTTGTGTTATTGTTTTTCTCTCTTTTCTTGATACCAAGGCCTTATATTACAGAAACCACTTTAGGTCCCAACTGGAAAGCTAGTGACTCTGCACAAATCTGTCACGAACCACCTGGTTCATGAACTCTGCAGATTCTAAATAAATAACTAAAAACACTTTCATTACTGGACTGGAACAGATATAAACTCGGCAACACAGGAGACAGGACGAGTCCTTGATCAAGACTAAACTTTGCTACCCTGTAAATACTAACTACATTCCAGACCTTTCAACCACAAATCTGCAATGCACGCTTCCCAGGACTCCAAGTGCAAACAGGGAGTAGCCATCACTGCAACTCACTGACACTTCTTAACTTTTCTCGATAACATTTTCTTGTAAATCACGTCATCTTTGGCTGAGAAATCCCTGATGACTCTTACTGAGTCAGTGGAGGAGTGCTTGGCTGCTATCAGCAGTGTGAGTTAGATAATGCCAGCACTGAGAAATGATGCCTGAGCAGTAAGCAGCAGAACTACACTGTGACCAATGTCTAAAATTATTATTTTGACATTTAAAACTGTGATATATATTATACACAAGCAAAAACTGATGCATAAACACACACAGGACAGGTGACTGGGATGGCAAGCACGACTAGTGATAATCCTTATTTCTGTGAATGAAGCCCACACTGAAATTCTGTATTACCTCATTACACAACAACTCTTTCACTGGTAGACTTCACACTTGCAAGCAGCTGTCTAAATCACTCAGAACTACTGATGCATTTTCCGCGCCTTATAAGGCCTGACTTCTTTAAAACAACGTTTAGGGATGAACAAGAATTAGTGTGTATCATTATTTATGGAGCCTCTATTGCTCCATTGTGGCTGGAGAAACTAGTTCTTGCTCAGAACAAGGCTTTTCAATAAACAGAGCACACAATGCTGCCACTGATGTGACTGACAGGTGAGAGCAAACTGATGAGTGATCTTTAACACACACTCTGTGTAAATACACTCAGGTGTACACAATACACAGAGCTGTACATACACACACACACATACACACACAAGCAGCAAGCTTTCTATCACCGTTGCTTGGATACATCCATTTGTTGAGAACTTTTGTGTTTGCATTCCTCCAGTCTAAATGTCTGAAAGTCTGGCATAGCTTTGAGATGACATTGTTGTGTAAAGTAGGATCTTTCTTTCTATAATTATGTGCTACCCAGTCCTATTTATAATTTATAGTTTTCTTTGTTTCTTTAAACACCATAGTCTTTTTGAGAAAGAAGAAAACTGGATTTAGTTTAGTATTTTCTAGATGAGATTTTGAATTAGAAAATTCAAATGGAAGGCATTTCATGTAACCTTTTAGCAGTTTTTAATTCCCTGCAAGGCATCGCTGCTGCTATCAAATGGAGATACTTACACAAAGCAGCTCTTTGTATCACACATTCTCCTGCAAGATACAGATGTTTTAAATTATGATATACGGTATGTGCATTTATACGCTCATGCAGGAATGTTATTGGAAGATAATGCAAATTACACAACAGCCATGAAGATTTACAATTTCTCCTCCGGGTTTCAATATAAACTCACTCTGACTGCTGTGTGAAATTTGGAGAGGATAAACATACAATAACAAAGAAACTAAACAGTACTATAAAATAGAGGTATTTTGTCAATGAGTACAGCTGATTATGTACACCTGCCTGGGACTATATTGCATGTCAATGAATGAAGAGATAAGAGAAGACCACCCATTCACCTCTCCCCATTTAGGATCTGATCATTTCTGCGACACCTTTGCTTTGAAGATTACACTTTAATATGACTCACTGCTAACTGACACACGTTTCTGCCATTATGTGCAAGACTACAAAATGTAACTTGAGGGTTCAAATGAGCGTGAGACACTTGTACACCTCAGTCGCACAACAGGAATAATGTCCACAATGTGTTGTGCTAGACATGTTATTTTTTATATCTCTCCTCTGCCAGCATCCTTTCTTTTCTCTTTTACACTCTGCGGTTATCCTTTCAAATCACAACTGTCAGGATCTACTTAAGCCTCCCCTGTAAGGAGAACTTTACACACTTAGCTAATGCAAGGAGTTTGCCAGTTGTCCTTTCCTTTGACTAGTTTTACAGACACGTTAGTTGTATTAGGCTAGGCTTACCCATTTATGTGACACCCAAACAAGTCTCTTCATCTGTGAGAGTACTAGGCTCTAATCCTCACAGTGTTCATTTAAAACCAGATTAACACCAATCAATCTAAGGTGACACTGGGGCACTCTTTACACCATCGCCTCTGTCTCACTAGTCTCTTCTTTGGAGATGATTCCCTGTTTTACCTGGATGCTAGCTGGATCATAGTTGTGTGTTAGTTGCATTATATTTAATATGGTTTAATGAAAGGCTAGGCTGATGGTGGAGCGCGAAGGCTGTCGAATCAAGCTTTTCAAGTTAACCATAAGTGAACCAATGACATCCTGCAGATTAAGAACTATTCATATCATGCATAATAACATACAGATGATGACTCCTAGCAGGCTATGATGTGAAAGAGCCTGCATGTTTTTATTCTAAACCCTACAGAAGCTGATCTCACTGTTTAATAGTTCCTCCTTCAACCTGAAGTTGCATTTCTCAGCAAATTCAGCTTCTGCATTGTTTATTTGGAATGCAATATGCACTGTCTTGGGTCATGATAGTTAAGAACACAATGACATGGTTTGAAACCCAAGCCTAAAATAGCTAGCTGACCTCTTAGCTTTACCTTTGACCCCTACTTAACCTCTTCCTCTGTCAGCTGATGAGGCAAAATGAGTTATCCTATTACTGTGAGTGGTGTCCAACAATAACATCTAAAACCGACAACTTCACCTAATCTGAAGAGATTAAAGATTTTAAAGATTAAAGTAGCATGTAGCGATATTCTTCTTGACAAATTACATTCTAGGCAGAAACATGACATTTATGTGTAATAAAGTTATACCGTACAGGGTCGTGCAAGGGATCTTATGTTTATGCTTTCATGCAGTATTTCACCACCACTGATATTTGTGAGATTTATTGTGCACACAGACCTATCTGATGCTGTAGCACTCCTTGTCTCTGCTAAAGACAATATTGATGCCTTGGCTTAGGCCTTCAATGGGTGTAACCCATGTGCGCTTTTCCAATAATAGCAAATTATCTGCCAACAATAATTTCTAAGTAATCAGGTAAAAAGAGGAGTTTCAACTTTTATTACACTGTTCTTGAAATTTCAAAGACAGTCCAGGAAGAATCCAAGTAATTTGAGACTCATTGCTTTGGAACTTGGATCTATTTACTCTTTTTGAAAGCTTTATGTGCACACTCCCTCCTTCTCATGTAACCTAGGCCTTTACAGGACACAGACAAAGAGGAGGAAATTACAGAGACACATTGTAAGAAGATCTTTAACACATTCCAAGTCAAAGATCTCAACTCCAAAATGATATCGACTAATTTAGAGATTGAATTTGTTAGTCAAAATGCACATGATGGGAATATTCTGGCTAAATTTTGTTATCTTTCTGAAGGAAGCATCTTGCCTTCCTCACACTGTCCTTAAATCTATAACTTTGCTGACTTTGTAACTGCTGTTACTATATAAAGCCAGCTCTCAGCATGATCTTGTGTCAGACTTATAATGACACTTTATATGAGACAAACTGTGAAAAAATGTTTTGTTTTTGTATTTTATTTGCAGTTGTCTGGTAGGCGATTCAGTCTCAAGTGGATGGCTGGTGAATGCGTCTCTGGCAGATCTCCGCCACAAGATTTGTTCAACTTTAACACCAGTTTCATCCTGTAAAAAAAGCAGTCTGTTCCACAGTGGCCCACTGGCACACAATACTCCTCTGTTCACCGGATGCCAAATGATCCAGTCATCACCCTCCATGCCACCCTGCCCCCAACCCCCCCTCACCCCTCCTTTGCTATCTGTCTCAGCCTTTTCTCTCTGTATGTGTTTGTCCCTGACCATGACAGAAGCCGCTGATGGTCAGTGAGATTAGTGGCCAGCCGCTGAAGGGATGACTTCAAAATGGACAAAGAAAGAGCTGCTTTGTCTCTGTCTGGTGCCAATGACCCCGGAAGAAAGAGGGGAAACCGGAAGGACAGAAAAAGCATTACAAGAGCCATTGTAATGACCAACTGTGAGAGGTTTGGAGGAGAGCTGAGAAGATTGCAGTATCTTGGTAGTCACATCACATTATGTCAGATCCCCCCAAACAACATCAGATTGATGTTATTAAGACATTAGTGGCCTTCAAATTACTTCAACAGTAATTTGAGTTTTATGAAGTATGCTCTGCAACTCTTGTTACTATCCACTTCTCATTGTCTCATATCTGTAGTAGGTTTTGGGTTATCCAATAACATGTCAGTCTAGACAAGCTGTAGTCCTTTAACATGTTGTACTATGCTCCATAAACAAACCCTGTGTCCCAGTGAATGTACAAACCAAACCCCAACTCAACCCTGTGGAGTATGTCTATTCAAACTCTATTCAAATCCAAACTAACTTTACAAACTGCATGATGATGCAGTCACCGTCATTGCAGACAAAGTAAAGTACTCCTACACACACTGCTATATGAAAACCATATGCCTTCAGTTATCATGGTTTGACAAACTATAAATATCACACTTAAATATCACCAGAGCCAAAAAGATCCACTCAAAGGCATTTCCATAAGGTTACTTAGCAATTAGTGGTGAGTGAAGAGCTAAGTTGACAGAGAAGAATGTCCTTTGATATGAGGGCCCCATATGATAGGCAGCAGAGAATGATTATAGCTGTTTTAGGATGGTTCTTAAATAAAAGGCGAACACCAAATTACATCTGTTGTAAAGTTATGCTGTTGGGTAAATAATAAAACCAGGGAAAAAATCAAGAAGACTAAAAAACACTATTAAAGTAACTTCACATAAATTAACTAAGTAAACAAAAATAAATACATAAATTAAAAAAAATACTTCAGTCTTCGTATTAACTAAGTAAACAAAATTACTGTATTACTTCTAATAGTGGCCAGGGCCTTTATTTACGTCAACTGTAAAGAGTATCAGGCCTTTATTAAAAGCAGGCTTATATTAGAGGGAGGCCTTTATTTCTATTTTAGAAATAATTTCTTCTATTTCTTCCTTTATTTCCCTCTGTTTGAGAAGTATATTTGCTCGTATTTTAGTATGAAGCCTCCTTGTTTTCTGATCTGCTTCTATTTGCTCTGTTAATTTTTTTTTTGAACATTACCGGTAATTATGGTAATCAGCACCAGAGACTTCCGCCGGCCAAGCCAGTTGACTTCCAGTTAGCTCTCTGTTAATTGAATCGGGATAAAATAATTTAATTGTGCAGTTCTTCTATACTTTCCAAATGTTAACGGACCAAATGGATCAAATTCTGATAATGAAACGCAGGGGTTGTGTGAGTTTCATTACATTTGTCACATAATGAGAGCTCAACAGGCTGCGGGGTTCTGAGCAAAACGTGTTGCCCTGTGTAAAGGTGCTACCAGTGATACACGGTGTTCAGACATACACTGATAACATTACTTGCCCGCCACCCCCACCGTTGTTTTGCTTTTTTTACAGAAATAAAACCCATAGTAATGGAGTGAGATGTCTGTCCTCCCTCCTGCTCTCTGCTGTAAACACACGTAGCTGTTAGTGAGCAGCTGCTGTCATGTCTCCCCAGGTCTCAGTACTTGTTTTCGGCAGAAACTCTCCTGCTCTCTGCCTGAGCCTGCTCTCGGATGGCGGGTTGCTCTGGTAGCTGCAACCTCATCGTCACACGCAAGCTCTCTCTCTCTTGACCACACACACTCGCTAGGCACTGAGCTATTCCTTAGAGGAGCTACGCTACTTGTATAACCCATGTAAATCTCCGATGCTTAGGCCCAGCGGGGGGTCAACTCAGGCCTGGTGGCCCAGCGGGCTTGCAGTAAACTGGTGGAAACCCTGACGTTTGTGTCGTGTTTTCGGTCTCGGTTTCAGAACCATTACACCTCTACAACCACATTAGGCTTATTCTTTCCACCAGATGTGACAAAACCTTAATAATCAGTCACTTGTAATGCTTGAGTAATAGGCCTAGTGTTACAACTAAATTACCTCGACACTAGAACTGCCCGTTCGAGGACATACACACTAAGTAATGGCTTGCATGTAGGAAGATAATAGGCTACGTGACATACAGGACACAGGGTATTGCATACTGAGTCTTGTTGGTTTAGATGGCTCACAATACTGTCTCCTTCTCTTTTATCCTCCAGATTGAATACTTTTAATCACATGGCCAAAACTATCAAAGAGTGAAGATTGCATAGCTAATGGTTCTAATAGGCCATTGTGAAGGGGTATTCACAGTTAAACTGCTCTAATTGCACTCAATGAGCAGCAAGGGAATAGACACATAATGGGCCTAGAGGTCTAAAGATGAATGACTCCCTGTCCAACGCATGCACACACAAACATACACACACATACAAAAGCTTGAGAACATTCTTTCAAGTTCACAGACAAAAGCGTGCATTCACACACACATGCAAACAAACCTCCTCTTGCCGATCAAACATTTACGTGTTGTAGAGAGGCAAATATGGGGGCTGGGATGTTAACAGGCAAATGAAAATGCAGCCTCAGGGGATCTGTACCCAGAAGGAGGTGGCAGGAGACACAGCAACAAGTGTACAGAGCTACAGCTGACACTACTTGAGACGCCCCACACACAAAGGGGGGATTTAGCCCATGAAAACCAGTGTTGCTGTCTGGAAAGAGCCCCTGACAACTGACAGAAAACAGGCAGCTAGAGAAAACCCTCTCAGGCTAATCAGCATTATTCTGAAAGGCTCAAGGCCCCCACAAGACCCCACCCAGACTCACAAAGAGCCCTGCATACCAAGTTATTCCCCTATTTCTATCCCCCCCGTCTCCTGTCAGTCACCAAATAAACACTTATACTTCATCAAGGTCAAGGGTGGAATAGATATCTTGAGTGGCACCAGGAAATCACACGTGGTTTAATCGAATGCAGGGAGACAAGCAACACTGGAACATCTGTGTTGTCTCTCCTTATTGCATTTGATATCAATCATTACTGCAGTCGGGAAGCCAAGAGGAGTCATGTAGTGGAAGTAGGATCCCTTACCTGCCTGGAGGCAATCTCAAAGAGCTTAGGCTATATGGTTCAAACAAGCAAAATAACCTCCAACGTTAGGACGTGTTCATACCAAATCCAGCAATGTGTGAAAAACAGCAGCCCTCCTATTCATTTGAATATGGGCAGTGCATTTATACTGCGGGGGTGGGGACTGCATAGGGCTCAGCAAAAAAGTGCAGCGGTCATCCGGCAAAAAGTTGAACCCGAATCAACTTTTGCCGAAACACAATCCAACGTCATGCTGCATTGGGAAATCACGTAAGCCGGCGATGAAGACGCCCACGGGAAGAAGAACTTTGTTTACTTGTGGTATTCCGCTGTTTTCCAAGGAACTGTGAAAATGGAAGAGAGACACATTGCTGCTGTGATGACCTTTCCACAGCTGTACAACACTGCCATGAGGGAGTACAAAGATGTAAATCGCCGTGCACTTGCTTGGCGTTGGATCAGGCTGCAAGTTGGACTTTCTGGTTAGTATTTATACTTGTGCTATGATCAGATACGTCACACAAATGGTCCATGTAGTGACAAGCCCACACCTCCACAGAACCCTGCATGGTAGAGCTGCATTGCCGGATTTGGTCTGAACATGGCCTTAGGTTCAGTTTCTCTCTTGAACGTTACTTTTCATGTGATCTTACCCTCTAAAGATGGTGGAACACATAAGGTTGTTACAGACCTATGACCATTATGCGATTTAAAAGGCTTTCACAGCAACAAGCAAGGAGTAGCTGGTAGTTACATCAGTGTATAATGTGTGTATTACATATCTTTACTCTCATTAGTCTTAGATTAATTACATTCAATATCTTATATGGCATGATCAAGTTGCTGTCACTGTCATCTTTAGAGATCAAGGCAAGGAAGGAAAACATCAGTGACAGGACTGGTGTATGGTAACCAAGCTTCCAAGCCCTGTAAACATCAACACAAGCTACATGAATATTACAATCTCATAGTCCATTAATACAGCACTGGATACTCATCACTGACAGGCAGTGCTGGGCAAGCTAAGTGGAAAGTGTAGTGAGCTAAGCTATCAGTTACTCTACATTAAATAAAGGTCCACTACATTGAAGCTTTCAGCCAGAGAAATGTAGCAAGCCAAACTACAACATGGCAAAAGTAGTTTGCTACATTGAAGCTACTTCTATATTTTTTATTCTATTATTCTTATTGTTGTATTTTATATGATTGGAGTTTAAAAAGTGGTATTTTTACTAGGCCCACTCTGTACTAGTAGCTACATCTAACAATAAATTTAAATAATAATTTTGACTTACCACCTTTGGTTTTGTAGAGACTTGCACTTTTGTTGTACCCTCTGCTGGTCAGTATTAAAAACTAGAAAAGTAATATTTCAGAGTAGTCTAAACCTTTCCTCTGCTCCCTCATTTTTAATCAAGTGGCTATTGTGTGACATATTTTCTGTCACAGTAAGTGTTAAGACTGCAAGAGTGTGGAGGTTTATCAGAGCGCACTGGGTCACCATTGATTAATAAGGTGGGTGTTGGGATGCACCCCTCACTCCCCTGCACCAGAGACGTAGTAGGCATCAGCTCAAGGATTGGTACGTGATGTCAGCGTCATATGGAGGTTCTTCCGTTGGCTACATATTTATGCGTGTATGTTGGTGGCCTCACATACTGATCCTTAGTTTTATTTCAGACTGCAGCAGAAAGCTCCGCTGCGCTTGAGCTTCAGAAATGCTTGGTAAAATGTAGCTTGTGTGGACACTACAACACTACTTTATCAATAAAAGAGCTTCACTACTGAAATGCTATTTGATTCAGAAAACAACAACGCTACCACCATACTGCTGAGAAATGTAGTTAAACTAGTAAGTC
The DNA here is from genome assembly GCF_910596095.1 of Thunnus maccoyii. Taxonomy (NCBI): domain Eukaryota; kingdom Metazoa; phylum Chordata; class Actinopteri; order Scombriformes; family Scombridae; genus Thunnus; species Thunnus maccoyii. The sequence continues at coordinate 21,741,440 of NC_056553.1, forward strand.
GCTACTTGTAGTGACGCTACTCCCCCACACTGCTGACAGGTGACATAGATCCTCTCATGCTGACGGTGTAAACTTGAAGCTGTGAGGTCAGATTATTTGTTCAGTGCCTTGCCTTCAAATCCTTTGCATTTGTGTACATATGTGACATTAATTTGGAGATGCCTTGAGTCGATTTTCCATTAAAGTGAGCATTCAATACTAACATATGTACAAACTAGAACTACACAAATCCTCTGTGGTTGCTGTGATTTACTGGACAGAGCCACAAACAAGTGTACAGTTTGGCCTATTTTGGTTCCGTTTGCTCCAAGTATGTTGAATTATTCACGGGGAAGCCATAAGGGGAATAGGCGTAGTAATGCTAGGCAGGGTCCATGCATGGAAAACCCTCATAAATAAAACAACATTTGACAAAAAAGCTTGACGTCAGTCAAGTGAGCCCACTACTTCGCTATGTAAGGCTATAGCCTTCACTGCCTACTGACAAATTGTTTACAAGCTGCTACAGACTCCCAGTATGTCTCTACTTGATTATGCAACAATTCCTTTTCAAGCAACTCCTTCTAAACAATGTTTTAGCTTTAAACAATGGGCTTAGAAAACCTTACAAACCTCTAATTTGCAAGATTGTGATCATGCCATTTTGTGCTTACAGTATTGCCACAGTAAAAACTTATAGTCCCAGTTCCTGTTAGCCCAAAGGCTATAAATGCAAACCAATGGGTTACACACATAGCTGAATAAGACTACTGTACTTTGCAACTGGACCTTTCCACTTCTTAATAGTGTATATCTTCAATCAGGATTGGATCAGTGTTCCATGACAAAACACCTCACTTTAGGACCACTCATGTCTAGACCTATATGCAGTAGCACATTACAGCTTAATCTTCTCCTTGGGGGTTCAGGACCTGACTTGCCTTCCCACACCCACTGGCAGTAGAATGGCAGTAGAATTAATAAAGTGTTGTTAATTCTACTGCCATTCCCTCAGTCTCTCTGCTTTCTCCATCAAAAAGATGACCTGCATGGAGTTGGGAGGGAAGCATGCCTGAAGGGTGAGAATCAGGGTCAGCATTTTATGTACATGAGCTAAAATATAACGAAGCCAATGTCGGTGTCTGATGGCTGGTATCTGCTGGGTGGGTTCATTCTGGCGCAGCACAGCAGAGACTTAGAGGGTCACTGAGAGAAACTCTACACTCCTGCAGGACAAGCAGGGGCAAAACAAAACAGCACCACTACTGGTGATGCTCATCAACTGTGACCCTACCAGATACCCTGTCAAATACATCACTTTAATCTCTTCGACTGGGATCAGCTGAGCGGCAGTAGGCTCACAAGTCCATTGCGGACTCGCAACAGAGATTAGTGATACCATGGAGTAAGATGGTGATTATGCATAGAGAACAGGATGGATGGATAAATAGATGGATAAATGGAATGAGGGACAACTGGATAGGTGGTTGGGTGAGTAAAAGAATGAATGAAAGAGAAATGGAAGAGCGTGTGGATGGAAAGACAGATGTGTCTGTGGGTATACCCATGGTTGCACGGACAGATGGATTTCCTGTCCTCTCTATATATGCTGCTCAATTCAAAAGAACCATAATGATAAGTTTTTCAGTTAGTGGTAAGCCAAGGCAGATTGACTCAAAGATGATCTCTTCCACTGACAGCAGATTTTTTTCATCTAGTTCCTAGAAGTTTGCTTTCATAATCTTATCACCTTTTAGCTGTCAATTTCACAACACAGAACGCCACACTCTATTCAAGTGTAATCACAGAAAAATTGGACATATGGAGAGCTCAGGAAAAAAAAAATACATATGTGGGATGATAATATTTTCATCAGTCCAGCTTCAGACTGTATAACTGGATTAAGCTGCTGCAACAACATATGTACTTGTATTCATATTTCGTATGTTGCCAAGTTCAGCTATTGCTGGTAGTAAAGTAAGTTCACCTCAATACATCAAGAGGCAGCACTAAGAGGCCTGAGCTGAGAAACCACTCATAACTTAAAGAGGTGGAGAACTCACTACAAGCTAATGCTGCTGAAACACAGTCACTATTGAGAGAAGCCAAAACAATCTGACAACCCCTCTTTACATGCTCTGGCTACTTTAGTCGTTTGCTTCACTGCAGTACAAGAATGACTGCATTCCTGCAAGAGCTGAAATAGCAATTTGTCCAGAGTTGTATTCAAGGCAGTCACAATGAGTCAAACCATTGCTTAATTCTCATCAGACCTTGAATTAGTATTATTTTAGTCCCTGTGTGACAGTTAACATAAATTATCAGTGGAGTTGTTTGGGTAAGAAGAAAAGGTCAGTGAAATTAAGGATGAGTAGTGACATGAAAACGTTTGTCCTCAGACGAGGCAATTTCCTGTGATTCTGAGTGAGCTGATAGTGATCCAAACTAATACTTGGATTAAGAGTCTTAAACCACTGTATCCTACCCACCCTTAAGCCCCAAGAAAATAACCTTGCTGCTGACAAGCAGTTATGGAAGCAAACTCTCAGCATTGTGCCTCGCCAATGGGCTGCTGACAGGTTTCTCATCAACACAAGCCAGGCTGTTGCAATGACAGGAACCGTTTGTCTCAATCAGCAGGTTGCTTGGATGAATTCTGGGAGTCGAGCCCTGCGCACATAGCATTCTCAGTTCCCACACCACCCTCCCCCTACTCTGTGACCCTCCACGCCAGGAACAAAACCTTGGGAATGTGAACTATGTGGAGCTGCAGCTCCGAGACACCTGTTCAGACAACCAACACAGGGCAAACCCTCCTGCGCTGGGCCTCGTCTAAGCCTCTGCATCCGACCCCACCCTGACCTTGCCAGCTTCCATATACATACTCCATCACTGTGTGCATCAAAACCAAGAAAACAAACATCTGTGTCAGCCCAGCCATGAATATTTCCAGGAGGCAAGCCATTGCAGCTATTAACAACTTGTATGACACCTTAAATTGCCAGTGAAGAGTGTGTGAGCCCATTTTTAATGTAGCATCACTCACTTGTCATGACACCAAGGAGTGTGACCTAATAACGGTACACGCCAGAGTAATGAAATGGACTAAAATACTTATAATCAAAGTCTCCTGGGAGTCTCCCCGCCCAGCTGGAATGCAGACTAAAGGCCTCCCACCTTTTTCAGGACAAGATTTAAAAGAGGAACTAGGCTATTCCCAGTGAGAGCAAAGGAGCTGGCCAAAACTGCAGAGAAACCATTGAGGTTTTGGAGTTTACACAGGGAAATGTCTCTTCTCTAGAGATTACCCTCAGTGGCATTCAAATACAAGGAAAAGAAGTTCATCCTCTTACTGTCGTCCTCTTTTTTTCTCACAGCCAGAGCACCATAACAGTGAGGAGGAGATCAACTCCAAAATTAACATTTAGAAAGCAATATATACTGACATACAGCGTTGCATTGTCTTGATTAATTCATTTTGCCTGTGAAGATGCTACTTTAACCATACTTATACAAACCAATTAACAAGTGAATGAACTTTTTTCAAGCACTACACTTTCTCTGCTAAATGATAGCCATGTGTGCATTCAAGAAATATGCAGACTGTAGCTGTCAAAGGGAACAAATGACTCAATGGAATTAGAAATAATGGCATTTCCATTTTCAAGAAATTATTACTGACGTCTAAGAATTTTTACCACATCAAGAAACTGATATTACAGCTTTAGAGAGAATTATTGGGCACTTTAATGGCAAAGTGAAGATACATAATGGTCTTAATTGATCCTATGTGCTCCTTCATATCTTGCTGTACTCTTTGGCAATAACGGTTTTAAAGGATTGGTGGAAGACAAAAACACATGGTGCGCTGTGTCATTATTCTGTACAAATTAAAAGTATGAAAAACAAATGGCCGAGATGGGATGTAATGGAAGTTGGCCAAGTGCTGAGTCAGCTCAGAGGCTTGGCACTAACAGCCAGTGACAAGCTCCGTGTCACCATACTTGACTTTGCAAGGCACAAGGGCTCTGTATTCCCTCCGGCCAAGTGACAAGGCACACTGTACACACACTAGAGAGCAGGAACTGTGCGTTTTGGGTGTGGACATGTGTGAGTGTGTGTGTGTGTTTTGTGGAAGTTGAGGGTTGTGTCACGAGGAAATTTTGTCATTATACACATGTATATGTATGCTAGCATACCTAGACTATTATTCATTTTGTTTTATAGTCTAAGCTATGACATCACTGGAGGGTCCACTGTAGCTTCTGTAGCTTCTTGTGTTACTACCACTATAATTCAATTTAATTCAATTCAATTCTTATTGTCATTACACATTGTGCAGGCACATATGCAACGAAAGGAGGGCTACGGCACATAAAACACTAAAAAAAATGTCAACATAGGTACAAACATGCATTATATATGAGGTAGTATCTATCTGAAAGTATTTGTAATAGAGCTGTGCAGATAGCATTGTAAACATATGGCAGTAGTGCAAACAGAAAGTCATTAAAGTGCAGAGACGGTGCACTTTCCCACGAAAACAATGAACAAGCAGATATCAGATGAATTCCCATTGAAAATAAAAACACTACAAGCCATATTGGTTAAGAAAAGCACCTTTGGGTGTGAAGAAACTCCCAGGGAGTCTGAGGTTAGCTTGTTTATTAGCTTTAACTATATTTTAGCATGTAAACTATACGTTACAACCTGCTATGCTACCAACTGGTTTATATCATGCACCTAGCTATAGATTAACGTCAACAGAAGGTCTCACACACACCAACACATAATACACATACACACCAAGTGACATAGCTAGCTACATCCTCTGTATTCCTCATAAAACAATTACGCCATTTCCGACTTTCATTTCGAAAATTCCCACTGGACCCGCATTTTTGTTTCCACTGGCGTTTGACAATTGAGAAGACAAGTTTTATGCAATATGTTGATACTCACTTTGCATCGGAGGTCGGAGCTGAATGGTTTCTTCCTGGTCACAGTGTACTCCAACCGTTGCTTCGAAGAACAAAACTTTTCACTTGTTTTATTTCCCACTTTGGAAACCGTGATTTGATCCTCTATCTCCCAAACTCTCCCTCGCTCTCTGCGTATATCTGCTGAACACAACCTTTCAAAATGTTACGCCTCGGCTGTGCCACTCTCCGAGACGGATAAAGAGGTCTGTTAAGGTGCTGATTTGGAAACGGTTTGTTTCTTTAACACGCAACCTTAACAAATGGACACGGGACAATAAAGAGCTGTTCTGAGATCTGTATCGGACAGGGCCGCCCAATCTGTTCTGTCATTGGTTAGTTATGTTTTAAGGCGTGCTCAGAAGTTCAGTGCTGTATTTTCATTGGCTTGCTGTATTGTCAATCATCAGCTAACGCCTCCGCCGTAAATACGATAGTCCGCCGACAGAAGAAAACAAAACAGTAGCGCTCGGACAACCTAATTCTTGAATAGGAGGATTTACACAAATATATGTCAATATTCTTAAGACATTGCAATTTCCAGAACAAAACAGAGTGACGCATGTGGGATGGTATTTTTTCTCCCAAGTTTATCTAATTTTGTCGCATTTCAAAGTTAGGCAATTTCATTCCAACATTTTTTAGATTTATGTCAAAATAATATGATTTATTAATGTTATACCTGCAACACCATATGTCATTCAGAACTTCTAATTGCACATAGGCTATGTATATATCCATCCAGTACTGGCCTGCTATATCCTATACCTGCACCCCAGTTGTAAAACCATTGACATCTACTACATCTCTACTTGATATTTAATGCACTCAGGTTTTTATGTATCCATGCACCCTGAATGTTTTTAAGTTTGGTCTTGTTGTTATCAAATGTGATTTATCTGATGATTTGTCAGTTTTTATATCCTGGTCTTGACAGAAATGATATTTAATTTCATTTTGCAGTATTCTTTTTAAATGAATGACAATCTTGAACTTCACTATTATTTAAAAAAAAAAAAAAAAAAAAAATATTTATAAGCAGTCAGATAATGCAAGTTAGTGTTAGATATGTTAGTTGTGTTACCAAAGTTATAAAAGTGGTTTGATACCTCCCCCTACAGGTCATGTTTGGACAATAATGCAACAAGTAGTCAGGACCCAGACAAGGCATTTTCCAAACGAGGATGTGAACTGATTCTGCCTAAATGTTTTTGTAAACTAAATGGGTTTTAAAAAGTGTCTTAAATCTGGGGAGTTGACATTAGACCAGTGCTTCTATTTAGGTACAGTGAACTATACATTATGTCCTCTGACCACTGATCATCAATCTGTGACTAATCTTTCACTGTGTAACTATTTCATTAAATGCAGCAAATAAATAAATAAACACCCAAAGACAGAGAACATCCTACATCGAGGATACAGATTCATAAAAACCTATGCGCGCGTGTGTGTGTGTGTCTGTCCGTGTGTGAACAAGTTCCAGAAATGTGCTAACAATAGCAGCACCCCCTTTTGTGCCCCCTTGTCCCCACATTAAAGTTCGCTGTGTGCCAAAACGCTGAACCACAGCTTCTTTTGTCCTCAGCCTGGGATATGATGTGGGATATATTGTCTGGGAACAATGGAGCCCAGCAGCTCTCTGCTTACAGCTCTTCACTCTGAACCATCAATACAACCTGGTCAAAGCCACTGCTTTGCATGCACTCTCTGTTTCATTTCAAAGGCCTAAATATAGACTTGTAAATGATCATTATACTCCCAAGAAACTTGTAGTCTACATATTTGTGGTACTTTGCATTGATTATCCTTAGATATATTTATATTATTTGGTATCATATTTTTACAATCTTACTGTTGTCTTTAAACATAGTGGAGTACAGAACTTTTTCCCAGCTAAAAACAATGAATAAATAAATAAATAAAACCTAGCCATTTATAATTTGACAATGGAAATTGTGCACTCTAGAAAATAACTACAATAGTCATTTTGGTGGATACTATCTACATACAAAGATATCACAACGTTATCACTGGTGTATTTGTAAGGATTCATTGTTATGGTGAAATCCAGATAAGCTTGCTTGCGATGTCAAAGTATAACCACTAGATGTCAGGAGAGAACAAGTCATTGCTCAATTTAAGCCATATAATTGAACTCTTCATTGAAAACGGACTTCATTGTTAAATTGTTTCAAACGTGAAAATGCAATTGTGGAATAAGAATGACAATTTACCCGTCCAAACAGCGCAAATAAAAGGGTTTTCAAGTCTCTGAGACTGCGTGTCCCGTATGTTGCCATCGGAGGGGGGAGGTGGAAACGGGTTTGCAGGCAAGGTTGCCAGGTCTGCACAGTTATACCCACCTTTGTCGATTATATTTGATAGGTGTTATGGAAACACTATATGTTGTGGAATCGTTGTCAGCTAAATCACAACCCTGACACATGAGCAGATTCCTCCTTTAGCACATTTGCTTTAAGTTGAGTAGAACAGTTGTTTGATGTCGATGTGAATTCCCTCCAGGCTTGAAAAAAATTGAGATTTCATTTTTTGGTCAATATCGCCCAGCCTTACCTTTACCTAGCTGATGCATAATATCAGCTATCAATTACAAAGTGTTGCTCTCAAACTGAAATCTAACTCATGACAACCATAAATCATTGACAGTGTCAGGGGAAGAAAAGAAAAATGCAAGTGTAAACAATGTTAATATGATAATAATCGGTAAAACACAGGCCATATTGGATGATCCTGGCATTTTTGAACAGTCTGTTTTTTTGTTTTCTGACTAAATTCAAGACAACCCAAAGTCCAATTTGAGCTGAGTCTCACATTTTAATACAGCGGACTCCATGACTTTATATCAGTATTTGCATCGATATTTACGACTCACATAGCCTATACATACATGCTAAATTATATTTACATATAAACCAGCAAGTAACAGCACCTCAAGTTGATATTGTCAATAACACAGATATTGATACTTTTATTGGGTGTCGTGATTTTATAGAGGCTTTTCTCCACACTGGCGAAGGTTTGATATCTGGCAACCCTGCGATCAGCTCTACTGCACGACGCTGAAGTCAGCTTCTGATTCGTAGTTAAGGGAGCGTTAAGTAAAACATAAATAATGATATTTAGCGGCTGATTCTCCGTTTTTTTCACCACTTATACGTATGAAAAAGTGTTACACATCGTAGCAAAAAGCTTTAACGCTGTTCAAACCCACTTTCATATTTGCAAAACCTTTATTTTGCTTATGAAAACAGAACAAGATTTCACTGTTTTTTTCCCCATCCAGACCACATTGGACCAGGTCCAGATCAAAAATCACTATACTTAGACCTGTCAAATATGGACTAGATTAGAGTCAATAAAACAAAGTTTCAGAGTTGTGAAACTTTTATTCCATTTGTGAAAATACAAAAAGGGCGATTTCACTGATCTTAAAATTCACAGCACGATTCCACATGGCATGTAGAGGTCCTCTCTCTCACTTAAAAACAAATATATAAAAGTTATTTTTACCTTTTGAAATATAATCACAAAATATCTTTATAGAGTAAAATTTCCAATCTGTCTAATGGGATCTAGATGGGAAAACCAATGAAATCGCCCCTTTTTTTCATTTTCCACATATATAATAAAGGTTGCACAAATATGAAACTGTGTTTTAATGAGTCTCTGGAGTCTCCTTGTTAATCTAGACTAGATTTGACAGGTCTAAATATAGTGATTACATAGTGACTTTTTGTGTTTTCATGAACAAAATAAAGATTTCACTAATCTGAAAGTGGGTTTAAACCGTGTTAAGGCTTTTTGCTACTATGTCTAACACTTTTTCATAAGTGTAAGTGGTGAAAAAAGGAGAATCCGCTGCTAAATATCACTATTTATGTTTCCCTTAACTTTTCCCTTACCAACGACTGTGAAGCTGACTTCAGCTGGGTGTTGTGTGCAGACGGAGCCGCGGCGGTGCGTCTGAGTGGGAGATGGACTGAGGACTGAGTGAGGGCGCTCTTTCGACCACTGCTGCCGACAGCTTTTCAAACACCAACAAGCTAGGCTGAAATAAATTGACGATTTCAGGTCGCTGAATCAACAAGAAAAAAACATAGCACCGTAATCAATCTTTCACATCCCACTCCAAACACACTAACACGGCATTGATGGTAATGTATGCAAGGAAACAACCGAGACTCGGCGATGGGTAAACATCTTTTTTTAACGTTACTTATACTCAGATTTTCCTTTTCCTCGTAGCTACGCTTTGACAATCCGCCATTTTTTTTACTGAAACCAAAATAAGTGTCTGGAAACTTCAGCTGTTGCAGCACTTTCAAGTCAGCTTTGTCATTTTGATGCTTCGTGTTCACAACTGTTTTCTTTTTTATTTGCAGGTGCGACCGAAGAGAATCTCAGCCCTATCAGGTACTTGTTAGCTAAACGTAGCCTGCTAATAAGATTAAAATGGACACTCTAGTTCAGGCTTCTGGAGACACAACAGGCCCCAGTCAGTGCGGAAAATACAGGGAAAAGTACACGATTTTGTTTGAAATTGTAGTCTGAGCTCTACAAATGTTTCCTAACGTAAATATTGTCAAGTAAACACAAAGTAGATTGAATGCATTCGTCGAAGTCGGCGGTTTTGGGGAAGATAGAGGCGAGTTTAAATGCAGCTCAAAGCTAATGATAGCCTGTTACTGTTAGCTTGCTTGCTAGCCAGTCCCGATTAGGGCCTGACCGCAGTCTGTCATTTTAAGTATATAGCTAGCTGAGCTCTATTTACATTAAATTGCTCCAAACACACATTACAAACCAATGTATTAACGAGAAGTTAAATTCAAAGTGTAGTGAAAAGGTAATAATAAAGGCTAATACTTGCTTGTCAAATAAATGTTTTGTTTTCTTCGCTAATGTCAGAAATTATAGATCTTAGTATACATTAATATATTACCAAGTGAGAAACTATGTTTATTTAGTCATGTTGTACTGGAAAGACTTGACAGAGATAAATCTGCTGCTCTCAAATCATAAATCACAAACTACATGCACAGAGACTAGCTCTGCAGATTAATTCCTGAAATAAGTTTGATGCATAGTTGCATTGTTTTGAACGTTGTGTTAAACATGAGGGTGGCACTGTTTTGAGAAACCTTCTGATGGTGATGATAAAAGAATGAAATCATTGTGCGTAAGTGGTACATGCTAGAGAGTAGTGAGGTGTTTGATTTGTGTCCACAGACTCTCAAATACTCATCTAAGAGCCATCCTGGAGGGGACCACCGACATGAAAAGATGCGAGACTCCTCAGATGTCACTCCTCCCTGCAAAATGCTCAGGAGGTCTGACAGCCCTGAAAACAAACACATGGACAGCACGGGACACAGCAGAGCAAAGGCTGTCCACACACACCGGGCCAGAGACAGGGATGGAGGTGAGACACTATGATAATCGAGAAAAAAAGGGTTTTAGATTCAAAACAAATAGGTTAGCTTCATAGGTACAGATAATGCTGTCACGTAAGCAAGAAACAGAGGGGATGTTTTCTACTAGTGTGCTGTTTTTTATAACCCAGAACTTTAACACTGAAACTCTGCAGCTGTATAATTTATTTTTTTATCCTCAGGCATAAGTACAGCCTGCCTCGTGCTTATTTATGTTGTAGAATGAAGTAGTAGGTATTCTAGCTGTTATCGTTTTGGAGCATAAAATACCGGCACTGCTACTTAAGTAGCAAGCAACTATATTTTCATTTTATTTTAACAAGTTGAGTAAACCTCAGCTGTTAGCTGCTGATTTGATAATCATTGTGGTTTCAGAAACAACCACAATGAGCATTAAAATTCTGCTACTGCCGTGGAGTGAAAAGTAAGGACCAGACACGTCGTCCAAGCGTTCGAGTGTTGCAGGGTGGAATAAGTGCCTTCTAATGTTAAAGTTTATATCAGAATGTATTGAGTAGCCTGCTAATTTTATATGACACTGGGGTTTTTTGTTTGTTTGTTTGAAAAAGTGGATTTTCAGTGATAGAAAGTAGAACTTCATATTTGTGCTTTAGATCTTGATGTGCAGAAGGCTCCTAGCTTTTTTTCTCTCCAAGATAACATAAGCATAAGAAAACAAAATGTCTTCCACTTCTGAAAATGTGATTCATGGAATCAAGCGGTTTCATTCATGCATGCGGCATAAATGTGGTGAATGAGGTAGTATTAATGTGGTGTGGGGCTTAATCTTAGTTTTACATGACTGCTGCGTTGGGTTGCTAAAGTTGAGTTTGCAGGCACAGCGTTTTTGTGTTGCATTCATGAAATATTTTATAGGACTAATCTTGGACTGCAGCAGTCACTGCTCTGTGTGCAACACCTCGTGTTTACAGATAACACAATATAAAATACTATTGAAAGTATCAAATGACTGAGTATATACAGTAGTACAGGATTTCCCTCGCTAAGCCTGGTGGGGATGTTGCTGGTGGGGTGGGTTACTTTGTAAATCAAACCCTGAGGAACACGCATAACATTATAGGACTTTGTTAACAGATTTTTAAAAGACACTGGATGGCTGTGCTGTTCTTAATTGAAGCTTGTGGTACTGATAGTCTAAAGCTGTATATGGTAATGTATTTTTTGAATATGCATCATAACGATGACAACTTTTCAGGTGGCACAGGTCTTTTTTATTATTCTGGCAACTATCTTCAACTATCTTGCAAATCAAAACCTAAAAAATGATGTTTCAATCGTAAATTAGTCTTCCTGCCATTTGAATTGCCTGCAGGCTTGGGGGGGGGAACAAAAAAGAGATTTCACTTTTTGGCCAAAATCGCCCAGCCTTACCTTTACCTAGCTGATACACAATATCAGCTATCAGTTGCAAAGTGCTGTTCTTAAACTGAAAGTTAACTCATGACAACCAACAATCATTGACTGTGTCGGGGGAAAAGAATAACGTAAGTGTAAACAATGTTAATATGATAATAATTGTATGTAGTGTAGTGTACTGGATGATCCTGGTGTTTTTGAACAGTCTGTATTTTCGTTTTCTGACTAAATTCAAGACAACCCAAAGTCCAATTTGAGCTGAGTCCCAAATTTTAATACAACTGACTCCCTGACTTTATGTCAGTATTTTCATCCATATTTATGACTCAATCTTATAGTTTCCAAACCTTTTAAAAGTTAAATGGGAATCAGATTTAAGGTGTGAAGAACTGGGCTGATTTGTAACTTGTAGCTGCACTAATTATACGTTATCTGAACAATGGGTTGAATGACTTTGCGCACTGTGATAGATGTTGCTTGTAGTGATGAACAACAAGGAATTAATTCCAACTGTGGTTCTCTCTTAGCTCTTCAGAGTGTTTTAGCATCTTTTAGCTAATTGTTTTGGTTTACTTTACCCACTTTAATCAGCCCTGTTTCCAAATGCAGCAGGCAGCTGTTCTTAGGGAAAAGCTCTGATTAACCTACAGTACACTACCTGCCCAGTACAGAACGGCACACAGGAAAGGTTAGCGACATACATACACATGAACGTATTGGAGCATTTAGCAGCTAAAGATCCAGCGAATATTTCTCAGGAACTGGCGGAGGCCAAAACAGAGCTGAAAGGAGAGTGAATGTTGACTGAGGTGGACAGAAACAAAACTCCAAATGAATCCCAAGGTTGCTCTGAGCCTGCAGGATGTGTAAATGGGCAATTGTTGATGTTATTCATAACAACTCACAAGGCCAGAATATGTAAAAATTGTGAGATATTCAGCTTGCTGAGGTGTTCTGCCCTAATGCATCTTAAACCAATGTAGCTGATCACGTCATATCAGTTTCAGTAGTTGGATTCTGTACAGCTTTTATGCATATCATATCAATAATTATCAACTTAATGGTTTTGCATCGGGATCTTCTGTATGAAGAGCAAGTGACTCATGGAAAATGAGGTGTGCAAAGTAAGTAGGCTACACCTGTTATTTCAAGGAGTCAAATACATTTAATCAACATTTCATTTTATATATAATATTAGGCTGCCACTCTAAAATAACATGTCTTTGGCCTTCTCAGCTAACAAAAGGTGAACATGGATCTCAACTGAATCTTTTTATATTTAGTTATTTATAACTTTATGTACTTTGAAATATTGAGAGCTAAACTAAATTAGATTCAGTAAGTGGTTTGAAAGGGTGTGGATCCAATGGTGAGATAGTCCTGACCAAGCCAGTGGCCTTAGGGTGCTTCCACACCCAACTTGTTTGGTTTGGTTTTGATGTGTTTGTTTGTGTGATTTGGTTCGTTTAGGCTGGTGTGAAAACTGTCAATGACACTGTGCTCTGGAAGGGGGGCTCTCAGTCTGCTTCCAAGTGGACTCTGGTGTGGTTTGTTTCTGGCAGAAGCAATGTGGACCAGCCACAGTCATTTGTGATTCTAGATGTATAATTTTAGCATGAATTCAAAAACTAAACTACTGTTACATCCATCCACTGATTGTGAACTATTAAGGAAGCTGTACACTAATGCGTGTCACCACGGGAGTGCAGAAAGTTGTCATCAGTAATCAGAGTGAAAAATAGTTCAAACAGATGTATGTATGTATTTGTGCATTTCCATCATTAATATGTTTTTCCACAGTGACTACCCCATGTGAGTTCATGTAGCGCTGATGATGCAGGCTGATCATTACCTAAACTGTCAAATTAATGAGTTATCTGTCAGTCCATACAACTCTGTTTACACCCATTGGTTTTGGATAAAAAGTCTATACTATATGAATCCACAAAAGACTGGAACTTAACAGCAACTATATATAATCCCCCACCCCCCTTGATCTGGACCAAATGAACCAGATGCAGGGGTGAGTGCGACCTTAGACCAGGGAGAGGCTAAAGAGGAGGTCTGCACACTAGCAGGCTCAGCAGGGGAACTGCACAACTTGGCACGATGGTCAGCAGGGCTAACAATCACGCTGGGTCGTTAGTGTTCATTTTCCCTCCCCTACACCAGTAGTAATTACAGTTACTTCAGGGTTTTGACAGCGCTTGTTGTTGCTCTGATCCTGAAGTCTTGTTAGAAATCTGAGAGCGCTTTGTTTTAAGGTGAATCTGTCTTTTAAGGGTCGCTGATTAACTCCACTCTAACGTGCAAAACACATTAGCAGCATCATGTAGCATGACATTATTAGACGTGCCATACAGACAGAAAAGGTGTTTAGCCAGGATGTGCCGATCTGTGGAACACAAATATGAAAAACTGGCTGCTTATCAGGGAGGGTTGACGCATGTCGAGGCGGGGAAAGAGGACAGCGGCAGATCCTGACATGATGACATGTGTCAAGACTCTGCCTTTGTGTGGGCTCACATAGACAACAATGGGTTCGGTGGGTGCTCTGACGCATCTCATACGCTGCTGGTGCGTGTTGCCCTTCAGAGCTCCGCTTCATGTTATTGACATTGCGCATGCTGAATACTGTGAGGTTTAGAAAAAATATTGCACAGCTGCTAAGAAAGCCAGACCATGCACTCATTAAATGGCCTGTTGTAATTTCAGCTACAGGTCAGCATATTACATAGACTTCAGGCTTTCTTAATACAAATGATTGTAAATGTGGGTTGGGAATTTGTGGTCTGTTAGAAACCATCTTTTGTAATTCTGCACTGGCAAAGATATTGTGTGTGTGGTTGTTGATTAGAATGAGTAACGTTCAGTCACTCACAACCACCATGAAAACTTATTTATGTCTGAAGGGGATTTCAAGTATTTTATGATACAACTTAAGGAAATCCTTTAGATTTTCTTCTAAATGTCATGTTTTGTATGTAATACGGAGAGAGCTGTGTCAGTATGGATCTGTTGTGGCTGGAAGGTTTGTGCCTCTTTGTGAACAATTTTATAAAGTTGAATAATGCTGATAAACACCTGATGATGCTCTGCCTGTATCACTTGCTGACACACACATTATTAATAATAGGAAAGTTTCCTTCCAAATGTAGTACAACTTTTAACAGAATTTTCAGAAAATCAAAAAGTAAATCTGAATTAATGCACATTTTCATCCTCTGTCATTACACAAGTATCAGGAGTAAAGTCGACCTTGATTTTGCGTTTTATGCATACACACACCAACTTTTCCATCTCTGCTAGGGTACAAACTTTTTGGAGATGTTTTGATTATAAGCATACAGGTGTTGCAGCCCATTGGTGTCATGTAGGTAGTTATGTGTAGCACTTTTCTTACTCTGTGTTAGGACAGCAGTTTACAGGAAACAGTGAACAAGCCTTGGGTTTAAAATAGATATTTCATATAACACTATGTACCTATATGACCTGTTGAACCTGCAGTTAAAAATAACAATTATAAATAGGATCAAATGTAACAAAGAGATGACAGCATGAATCAGAATGTCAGTAAAGAAAGGAAAAAATCTCCAGAGCACAACAGCACCATCTCAGCAATGACTTCCAGAGTTTAGAAACATGTTTTGCTGCATGTTTGATTTCTTTAGGTGCCTTTTGGGAATGTGAGTTAGGTTAGGGCTGATCAATTAATTAAATGGACAGGAAACCGACATTATGTCTCTCTAACCAACCTAATTTTAGTCATATTGACATGTTAGATAAATTACTGCCTTCATACAGGCTGCTTTCATTCATGTACCACTTGAAAGGATGACATATCTAACTCTGTAGCTACACAATCAGCCAGTTTGCTGTGTGGATTTATTTCACAAGTCAGATTAGCATTGTTTCACCTGTAGTTTAAAGCGATGTTATTAATCATACATGTCCAGTGTAGACAAAATGAGTTTATTTTGATATTGATTTCAGGTGGTATTGCCTTGCTATAAATGAAGTCATCAGTGATTACTTATCAATACACAGTGGTGAGAATCATTAGGTGTTATCATTAGGTAATGTTTTTTAATGTGATGTTAAATGGATTTGTCTGTTAGCTGGTGTTTTTTTAGCAGCAGTCTGGCTAAGGCCGTATTCAGACCAAACCAGGCGGTGTGGTGAAAACGCCAGTCTTCCATTCACTTGAATGGGGGTAGTGCATTTCAGCTGCAGACATTTTTGCTGCAGCAGCACCACACCGGCCTATGGCTGGAAAGTTGAGCCAGAGTCAACTTTTGGAGAAACGCAACCCGACGTCACTGCGGCTGAAGGCTGCGGTAGCCAATCACAGCTGGAGATCAGACTGATCAGAGCCGTAAACTCTGCCATGAAGGAGGACAAAGACGTTACTAGGAGGAGGGGAGGACATTTCTCTTTGTTTGATGACGTTAAAAGTAATGTTAGGCTTAGCTGAATGCTTCCCCGACTCATTTTAAAAAAGACGAGAGGAAAAGAGAGAGAGAGAGCAGCTGTGGTCATGGAAGCTAAAGAGTGAATGAAGAGAGGGAGCACTGGTAGTGAGAAAGCTGGTGAATCAGATCAATAAAACATTATTTTTTTATTGTTTTACACCGGTTACATTCTAGAGCACAAATAAACACACCCACACCACCGCACACCTCCGCTCAACCCTGCAGCTGTATGCTGCACCACCTGATTTGGTCTGAATACAGCCTTAAACAGTTACAATCACAATCAGTTTCTTTTTCATCAGCTCCTGTTTTCTGCTTTTAGTGTTGCCACAAAATTGTCTTTTTCTTCTCTAACAGTGATACCAATCAGCTTTTGTCTGTCGTATGTTGTTTTTCATTGCCCAGCTGCGGGTAGATTACAGTAAAACACTCTGATTGAATGCCATAGTTTACAAGCTGAAGGTTTTATTTTGCGACTCCTGACTTGCTACAGATTGTTGACAAACCTGTATGTCCACAGATTGCTATACACTTCTTCCTATGGCCACAGATGCCACAGTGCATCCTTCTTCTCTCCCTGCTGTATGTGAGAAAACCTTATCACCAGAGGCCTTTCATTCAAGCACGCCCTCCCCTACCTTGGTCTGCCTTACTGACATATAATTATATCCCCGTAGCAATTTTAAAATGTTACAAATGTCAAAATATCCTGACGTCGTCGACACTTGTAGCATCTAATAATAGCTCGATAGAGCTGAGGTTATTAAATGTGCAAAACGGGTTTAGTCTTGCCTTCTGATTGCTGCACTTATTCTTTGACTTGTGATGGTGTTTGTTTTGTTCTCAGTGTAAGAAGAGGGCAGCTGAGGACTGGGACAGAGGTTAGACAGGATGCTTTGTTAACCAAACGGGTTTAGCAGCAATTTCAATTAATGCTGTTACATTAATTGACTTGTTAAAAATCTATCTTGATATTACACTGCAGTTTTCTGTAAAAAAACAAAAAAACAAAAACACACACTCACACATATGGGAAACATGTTGGCAGCACACTTTTTTTGAAATTGACCTCACTATAAAATTCTGTGAGAATCCTATAAAACATACTGTTGTGCGAAGGCCCCTTGACACTGTGTGGTACCGGGCCGTCCCAGGCGAAGGTTGACGATTATGCGAGAAACATGATGAAATATTTGGTAATCATTTTACTACGGTGGTCCTGTATCTCACTGTGAGACTCCACAGACTGCCGATTTAGAGTTTTGGAGACTAAAGAAGGTCTGCATCAGAATCCGAAATCCTACAATGTGACTGCTGCTACAACCCACGTTTACAACCTAGCAAATCCAGAATAGGGCATAAAATTTCCCGGAATACACAGGCAAGCCAGTGAACGTTTTGTGCTAAAAACATACTTACCTCAAACTCACTTTTCAGAAACAGCATTGCACGTTGCCCTCTTTTACCCGGCCGCAGCCAGCTTTACAATCTCCTCCTCCTACTTGTGGTTTTTCAAAGCATAAAAGTGCCAGCGTTGTGGCCAAAACTTGTTTATTGTTTTACATTTACAAAACATGAGGGCGGTGAAGACGGATGATGCAAGTTGATGACATGTTTCTGCCTGCATCCTTATAGCCATGCTAGCAGCAGGGCTCGTGGGAATGGCGACCGGTTGGTCAGTTTGTCCATTCACCACTTTGGTCCAGACTGAAATATCTCAAAGAGTGGATCGGCACAAAATTTCGTACAGACATTCATGGCAACCAGATGATGTATCCTAATGACTTTGGTGATCGCCTCCCTTTTTCTCTCACCCCATCAGGTGGTTGGCATGTGGTTTTGATTAAAAGTGTTAATTGTAATCACTTAGGTGGTCCTGACTTTTTCCTCTACTTACATCTTTGTGCTGTGATTCACCAGGCTTTCATGGCACCAGCTGACATGCCTCAAAATGTGTATTTTACAGTCTGACACAGATTGCAACTATGACTTTATTAGACCAATCTTGCACAGTGTGACATAGTTGGACAGTTACACATCTTTTGTTTCTCAGGCTCTGTGCTTCAATTTGAAACAAAGTCATGGATACTGGATTAAAGTGCCATGTCTCAGCTTTGAGTAGGTTTACATCAATATTGAAAGAACTATGTGGGAGATATAGCTAATTTTAACACAAAGTGCCCAAAGTAATTGGACAGATAAGTCAAACAAAATCATCATGGTTTAATATTTATTGGATGGTGTGCAGTCAATGATTGCCTGAAGTCTTGGACACTTTGTATCTTCCCTAGTGACGCTCTCCCATGCCTTCACTGCTGACACCTTCAGCTCTTGCTTGTGGGCTCGCTCTGCCTTTAATCTGGTCTTCAGCAGGTGGAACGCAGCTCAATCTGGTTGAGATGAGGTGACTGACTCGGCCAGTCGAGGATATACCGCCTCTTCACCCTGAAAAAATGTCTTTGGTCGGTTTGGTTGTATGTTTAGGATGGTTGTCCTGCTGAATGATGACATGTCATCCAATGTGTCTTTATGCATTTGTATGAATGTGAGCACACAGATTGCTCCTGTATATCTCTGAATTCATCCTGTTGCTTCAGTCAGCAGTGAAAATCATCAGTAAGCACCAGTCTGCAGTTCCATTGGCAGCCATACATGCCCAAGCCATAATATAACTACCAAGTCTGGCAGATAAGCTGCTATGCTTTGGGTCATGAGCTGTTCCTTTTTTCGCTCCACACTTTCCTCTTTCTGTCATTTTGATAGGAGGTTGATTTTTGTTCCATCAGACTCTACCACTTTATTTGTGTATGTTTCTGTGAAGTGCAACCTGCCTTTCTGTTTTTGAGGCTTACCACAGGTTTGCATCTTTGTGGTGAATCTTCTGAGCCTATGGTCATGAAGTCTTCTCTCGATTGTTGACAAGCAAACATGTCAACAATCTCCACCTACATCCTGGAGAGTATTCTTGACTTGCTCTGCAGTCATAAGGGGCTTTTTCTTCACCATGCAAATGATTTTCCGCTCATCGACAGGGCTTGTGGTCCTCGGTCTACCAGGTTGTTTGCCATTTTCTAGTTTTCCTTCATGTACCTGTGTTAAAAGGGCTGTATCTCCCACGGAGTTCTGTCTGTGTTGACGTCAAACTACTGAGATTACTTTCATGTAGTATCTGTTACTTTATATCAAATTGAATATGCTGAAGCACAGAGCCTGAAGAACAAAAAGTATGACTGTCCAAATACTGTCAGTATATAGATCTTCAAGATAGGTGTTATTCCACAGCTTTTAAGCACCATTATATGGTTTTGCGATTCTGTATTTGGGTTTACAGTGTTGCTTTGGTAGCTTTTACCAACAGGAATATTTATTCAGAGTAGAGGTCAACTGATAGGCCGATATAATAATGATCGTTTGGAGCAGGATAAAGCCGATAGCCGATTAATTGTCTGATATCTCACACTCCTGCCCCTGTGAAAAAAATTTGACACTGTTGGAAATGAACAGTCTTAGACTTTATGAGAAACTGGATAACTGTTGAACTGAACATCTAAGTCAAAGTAATAAATACCTTAAACCTGCTCTTCCTCCCAAACTCCAGGCAAAGCCACTAACCAGGGATGTTAGGATTTTATCTTTATCTTATCCATACTTGTCGGCCCGGCTCTTTATCAGTACTCTTACTGGTTCATTTCCATTACTAAAGAACTGGGATTTTTAAAAGAGAATAAATTTAGAGCAGGATTAGAATTGATTTATATTTTAAAGACAACTAAATATTGTTTCTAGAGCAGCAACAGTAATGTTTACAACAGCAAAGTCACTATATAAACTCAACATCTCACTGGAAACAAAAATAACATTTCAATAAAATAAATAATATTCCTGACATCAAAATACCGAGTAAAGTTTTGAAAGAATGAAGAACACAGACATCAGTCAGTATCAGTCATTCATCCTGTCCTCTGATGCTGGTAGAGGGAGGAGGGGCTGGTTTGAAGAGGGGGGGCCGCCGTCTCAGCCAGCAGCTAAGTTTACAAGAGTTTGTCACATTTTAAGATTTGTAGCAAAGATAAACAGTTAGACTCCATAGAGACTGCTTTCATTTTAGCTTGTTTATAACAATTCACCTTTAGCTTAACAAGCGTACAGTGGTTGTGTAAAACATACCGGGAGCAGGTGGAAATATGGCTTTCCTGCATGTTTATGCTTGTTGAACAAGTGGTTTGATAAGTACTTACTGGCTTTTCATTCAAGGAGGTTTTATTGCGCTTAGAGTAACGGGTGTAGTTGTCGTCAACTCGAGTAATCTTCAAGTTATCTTCACTTCACTGTGTCCACCGCACTGCAGCCTCTCGGCCCTGCTGTTTGGTGTGTGTGTGTGTGTGTGTGTGTGTGTGTGTGTGTGTGTGTGTGTGTGTGTGTGTGTGTGTGTGTGTGTGTGTGTGTGTGTGTGTGTGTGTGTGTGAGTGTGAGTGTGAGAAACACTGAGGACAGAGAAGAGGACAGAGAAGCAGTACGACCATAAATGATAGCAAAACGTGATAGAGACTCAGCATAGTTTTTTCTGTTCGTCCTGCTTAGGCGCTGTGAAAAAACACTTAGGCGTCTGAGTCTTATAATGGTGGGAAAACACTGATTACCTTGACTTTATGTATGGAGCCTCAATGCAAAATGTTTATGTGATTATGTACGTCCCTGCGTGACCGGTAGATGCTGTACAACCATCGGCCACTATTGGAGCCAAGTTCCGCTGATTCCAATAGGTTGTAAAATGTCCTATTGCTGCTGATTAATCGGTCAACCTCTAATTCAAACGTGGCATCAAATATTTGAGCACCTTTTTTCTTTAATTTTTCTGAGGCAACAGTGAAGATGTAGTTCTCAACCAGGCTTTTCACAGTTCCGTCTATGAACATGGCATGTTAATGTTAATAGCTGTTACTGATGCATTTTCCTCTTTTGTGTTTTGTTGCAGGGACCAGTTATTCTCCACAAGAAAATTCTCACAACCACAGTTCCCTTCATAGCTCCAACTCACATTCTAACCCCAGCAAGACCTCAGACACAGTAAGTGATGCCTCTGCCATAGCATGGAGGACTAAACATTGTTTATCAAGTACAATGGGCTTATTGTTTCTTTGCTGTAGCTGCTTTCCAGTAAGTTTACTGTCCAACGTTGATGTTAGATTTTGCTTTGACTTCTTATCATTTAAACACAATACTACTTAGCTTTGATAACAATAACGGCTTTTCCATCAGGTTATTGTGATAAGTATCCAGTAAACTGGGCACGCATATTAAGGCAAACTTTATTTAATGGCTGCAGTTATCACAGAAAATCAATAGTTATACTATTAGTTGGTGTCTGCTAAAGAATACGAGAAGCTTCCTCGCATTGTGCTCTTATAGTTGTCTCCCATATTAAGGAAACTGCTGTTAACTTTAGTGACCGTTCTTGCATGATGGAAGTTTCCTGCTTGTTATTTTTGTTTTTTAACACCATAGGGGAAATAAAATGTGTGAATGAATGTGTTAAGAAGGCATGTAGTGAGAAGTGTAACACCAGTCTTAATACTATAGTCCTGAGGAGAGCAAAAACTGTTCCAGTTTGGTCACCTCAACAGTCTTTATCTGTCTCTGAAATAAGCCTTCCCTCCCACTTAAAAAGCATCTCTGTAAACCGCCCAGCTGTAGCTATCTGCCTTCGACCCAAATATCGCATGTACATTTCAGATTACATTACAAGCTCTTGCATCAGACCCTCTCAACACACATACATGCACACAGTTTGCTTTTCTGTCTGCTTCTGTTCCTAAATATTTTTCTCCGTTTCTCAGCCTTACGAACCTGGCGACGACTGGTCAGAGCACATCAGCTCGTCTGGAAA
Organism: Thunnus maccoyii; assembly: GCF_910596095.1. Lineage (NCBI taxonomy): Eukaryota > Metazoa > Chordata > Actinopteri > Scombriformes > Scombridae > Thunnus > Thunnus maccoyii. The sequence goes on from NC_056553.1 coordinate 21,763,587, forward strand.
GAAATACTATTACAACTGTAGGACAGAGGTGTCCCAGTGGGAGAAGCCCAAAGAATGGCTGGAGAGGTAGCTACAATCCCTTTACCCAAACCACTTGATAGTACGCACTTTATTTTAATTGTCACATAAAGGTTGGATACATCGCCGTGTCTACATGCTTGTATCTGTGTTTCACAGAGAACAGAGGCAAAAAGAGGCAACAAAGACGGTCGTCAACAGTTTCCCCAAAGACAGGGACTACAGAAGGGAGGCTATGCAAGCATCGGCTGCTCCTGGCTTTACTGGTGCTAGTAAGTGCTACATACATTGTTATAATACATGTTCTCCTTACCTGTTCACTGTGACTGATCTTAAATGAATCATATATGCTTTGTTTACATATCTGTATACTTAGTTGCTCGGCTTGGCTGGTCCTTAATATCAGGGATGAGAGTTCTCCCATCTTTGTCGCCATCTTTATGCAAATCTACCTGAAATCCTTTCGCTTAAGCATTGTTGTTGTGTAGTCTATGATGACTGTTGTTGAGCTGACCTTTTGCTGATGGATGTTAAAGAATTGCTTACCAAAAGACTGAGACTACAAATATCTTAACCACGCATGCTGATGTGGCTTTAAGCAGCATACTGTAGCTGTGAGTACTGTGAATGTGTGATCCAGCTCATCAGGCCATGATGGACTTAATCCATTACAGTCTGGGCCAGTTAGTGTTGACAAGTGTGATGTTGAATGATTCTAAATGATTGTGCACTGATCAAGTTGCTGCAAGTTTTTCAAGTCTGTCATAATACAATACTCATATTTCCATATGTACATTCAAAGAATTATCCGTTGTAGTTAGGGATGTCAATTTCGGTTAATTTTGCTTTCGATAGACCGACACCCATTAACTGGTAACTAACCGGTTAATTTTCAAGAAAAGTTGTGATGTAGCTTTCGTTTGTTAGAGCTGTCCAGCAGTCGGTCCGAGCTAGCTTGTCTGCCCTGGTTAGTTTGAGTTTTAGCTCATCCTTCTTCACCTCAAAGTGTTTTCAGTACGTTTAGTTGCAGTAGCTCTCGATGGCATAACGTACTCAGGCTTGAGGTACCGAACTAGCTCTTTCAGTCCCTAGCCCTCCACCGCACTGATTAGCAGCATATCTGTCTCAGTCCTTCGGCACAGCAACTGGGTACGATAAAGTAACACCTATGTTGTTATTGCAGATAGACTGTAGGATTAGCATGCTAGGCTAACAGTCTGTCAGCTGTGTGAATTTATATCTGCGCTGTGAAATCTTAAACACTGTAAACACACCTGTCACCTCCCATCACGGTACTGTCAAACCAGAGACACCGCATCTACACCTTTCGCTCGGTAAATGTGTGTTTTTAAAACTTATTTCAGGGCTGTGCTCACTCTCAGTGTGCAAGGTATTGAAATTTGGCACCGATCAATCTAATGTACCTAGTATGTACATTAGCCCGACATTCGTAACCGATTAATGGGTAACTGTTGACATCTCTAGTTGTAATCATTCCTTTCTCCAAACTGCCCATGAAGAGATCCCGTCCTAACATGCCTCCAATGTAAGAGATGGGGGGACAGATTCTACAGTCCTTGTTCTAAAGTTCAACAGCCACATATGAGCTTCAGCTGAACTTTTGAATACATTTTTGCAAAACAACAGAATTGTCTGGCTTGTCTCTTACATTGGAATCACATCAGGAAGGCATTTCTTCACAGCCAGTAGACAGGAGGAACAATTACAGCAACCAATATCCCTTTGAATGTTCATATAGGCATGTGAGTATTGTATCAAGGAAGATTTGATAAATGTGATCCTGTCCTTTTAAAGATCATTTAAAACATGATGTTTTTATGGCTTTGTCACTGATTGAAAACAGTGCTATGTGTGAGAATTGAAATATAATCCAGTTCATGAGGTTTCTGTGATGTTAACCTCACTATTCTATTGGAGTTCACTCACCTCCAGATCTCTTCTGCAGAGTTCTTTGTTGCCCATGGCTTTTCATGCACTATTTTATCCACATTTTTGCGTTTTTCCCTCTGTTCTCTTTGCCCTTTTCATTTAAATTGCATCATAAATTAGCCTGGCATGTAATTGTAGTCCTTGCCTGTCATCCAGTGTGTTATTCTGTTTTGCTGAGTTCAGTATGTCCTTTCTGACTTTTAAGGACTACAAAGAAATCTGTTTATGTTGGAAGTAGTTGTCATGTGTTGAATGGTCTCTGTAGGTTTCAACAGTCTTAAAGTCTGTTCCCAGCTTTAACCCAAATGTAGACTGCAAGACTTTTGAAATCAGAGTTTCTGTGCTGCTCACACCACAAGACATTGTTTGTTGCAGACTGTTGTCATCTTGACATGAGGGTGCAAAAGCTACACAACAGACCTCAGATGAGGTCCACTGATTACAGGATTAATCCCCTTGGGGAAAATTAAGACTGGATCAGACTTCAGTAGTATTCAACAGAAACGTGCGAGTAGTCATTGTGGGATAGAGTGTGCCAGTTTTTCAGCTACAGATGACACACATCTTGTCCGAAATACATGTGGTGTTTGTATCAATCAAAAGAGTAGGCATAAGAACGGCACATATGGGATTTAAACCAGTCACAAGGAAGATGGTGGTGGTGGTGGGGAAAAGATATGTAAATGAACCTTTTAATCTACAGAAACCTCACTGGTATCCGACATACAGTGAGCACTCCACAGAAATGTTTGAACATAGTTAATTAAAAATGAATAAAGTTATAAAAGATCTTGGAAAGATCTACAGCAAAATACAGTATGTCCTGTATCGGCTTATAAAAGCAAACAGAGGGCAGGGAGTTGCGGTTAAGTAATAAACTAGGATTTGAACTAGACATTCAAATAATTGTAAAATCACAACAGGCTGAAATGGCTCTTTGATATTTTGTTCCTGCGTCAGTATTCTACGAAGACATCAGCTGTATCAACACCATGTCCACCTCCTCTGCTCAGACACGCTAGACGACCTGCTCTGTCTCTCTCTCTGCTCAGTCTATCCATGTCCTTTTCATTCCCTATGAAGCTCCATTAATGACTCCTATTACATTAATGATATAATTAGGCTGTGGGCAGCTCTGTGTGTGTATTCACTGCCTCCCTCCTGTGCGTTCTCATTGGATACTGCTCTTACCCTTACTCAGACTACCCCAACTACAAGCAAATTCTCTTGTTAGCTAGGAGAATGTTTGAAAACTGTCATAGCCTCTGGGACAGCTTGAGACATGGTGTCTCTGAACAACTTAAACTAGAGGACTTTAGGGTTTTTGTCTCAGATCTGAGTAGTGTGTCTGACTCAGGCAAATTGTGGCAAAAGTCTGTTGTAGTCTGCACTATCCTTAGTTGTACTGATGCATATCATAGTGGTGTATGCTCTTTTGCTAAACAGAAAGCACTCAGCATTGTATCACACTAGCCACCAAATATTAATGATTCCCTTAAGTGAAGATGTCTTACATTGTTACAAGGAAATCATCAAGGCTGCTACAAAGCAGTTTAAGGCAAAATGTTGGAGAATATTTCTACAACTCTGTGGCACTCCTCTATAAAGAACGATTCCTACACAGTCCGTGATGCAAATGTATCCTATGCTTTTTGAGCTCTCATAGACAGATGTCAGTGATCATCTGAATACCTATTAAACACTCCTGAAAACACTTCCTCTTCAGTTGTGTTCATGAATGGATGCTGTTGAAAGCTTGATATATAGACAGCGTACAAAGACTAAAAACAACTATATAGTTAAGTGTTGTTGCAGCATTAATTCAGGTGTGGTGACCAGCCATCACCACAGCAACCCCCCCCCCGTCCCGTCCTGTCCTGTCCCGTCCCGTCCCGTCCCGTCCCGTCCCGTCCCGTCCATAACATTAGATAATACACTCACAGGATATTGTCACAGTGGGAGTCTGTGCTCATTTGCTGTGGAAAGCTAATGTTGATACTAGAACGACACTTCTCTTTAAAGCGCTTTAAAGTAAGTGATATAAAGGCATTGACAGGCTTTTTCTAGGTTAGGCAAACCTTAAATTTTCAGCTTATAATAAAGACTTAAGATCAGAATAAGGGGAACATGCTTGTAGCTCTGATCACAACTAACAGCAGCTCAGCACTGTTTGTAGCTGCACCAGCAAGCCCACATCAGGAACTGTGTGTGTGTCACATGTATTTGACGAGGCTGACATGATAGTTCCTGCCCTCGAGTCAAGATGTGTTAAAAATGTAACTGAAACTGACGTGAAGCTCCGCAGTGGTTGTTTACAGGGGTCCGCTCACATAAAGCAACTCATTTTTCTTTTACGTGTATCTACATGCCCAGTTTTAAATTACATATACGATATCAGGCTGTGATTGCAATCCTGAACAGAGCTGCTGTTTTGTGCAGGACCGATCGTCTCGTTCCTTTCCTAGGCCAGTATGAATGAATTTACAAGCTTATCAAGAAGGAACTATCTTACCAGTTGGAGACAGTAGATTTCTGAGCGTGCCTGAGATGTAATGTAATGACATCCTCCTTTCTGCTGCCCTCACAGAGTCAGCCCAGGTGGAGAAGCCCACAGCTACCCAGTCCCAGTCATCATCCTCAGGCTCAGGGAGCTTGAACCCCTCATCAGGACCCCCTGGATCATCTGCCTCCACAGTTCCCGTGTCCCCAGTCCTTCAGTCCCCAGCCCCTCCACTACTCCAGGACCCCACCCTGCTTCGCCAGCTTCTCCCAGCACTTCAAACTGCCCTGCAGCTCAATAATGCCAGTGTGGACATGGCAAAAATCAACGAAGGTAAGAAAAATAGCTGATTTTACATGCACATGATGCAGTTATGTACATTCAGCCACTGACTACATTCATCTGCCTGCAGTAACTGATCATTATTATTATATGCTGCGTTGCTATCAGCTGCTGGTCTGACTGCCCACTGTCAGAGGTTTTGACATTACGTGATAATCTGTCCACACATTGAGGATGCCTGCTGTTGGTCTGAGTCCATTATTGAGTCCTGTCTTACTTGTCATTCCTATAGTCCTAGCCTGTTTGTATTTCAGTCTGAATGTTTGGACTACCTATGCTTTAGACCTTACTGTTTGCTGTGAGCCCCCTGAAATCAGCAGCCATATGAATGACTGCCCAATAGACAGTGTTGTGCCAACAGTGGAAAACTTGGCTGACATTGTAGAGGGCACCTCATGGCTTGTCTGAGTCTTGCTTTTATAGGGGTGAGAGAAAAAAGCAAGTTACATAAGAATCATAATTCTTAAACATCAATTCACATTTTGCAAAAACAGATTTTTTTGTTTGTTGTTAAAACGTTATGTTGATAGACGTTGAAAAAGGCAGAACTCAATTACAAGAACACAATTCTGCATCCGTGCAGTGCTTTTTTTTTTTTTATAGTTCACCTTCAAAGAAGGCAAGCGCTCGGGCATATTTTGTATTGCAAGACAAAACTGAAGTATTTTTTAACTTCATACATCTCCCAGAGACTGACATGAGCAGAGCAGAGTGCTGAACTGCAGCACTAGCAAACGAGAACACCAACCAACACACACTGCAAAACTTTTAAGCCAACTCTGGTTGGGTGAAGGAAATAACTTTGTCCACAGTCTGTCTAATCTCCAAAGCCGTGTGTGTGTGTGTGTGTTCAGAGTTGAGGATAACGATGGCTGTTCTCCACTGCTGGAGTTGTAACATCAGTGACAGCACCGCAGAGCGCTTCACTCTTTCTCCTCTTTGCTTCCCCTTATATTTAGTCATTGATGTTGGTCAGTAAACTGCAGGCAGAAGACTGCAGCATGCTTCCAAATTAATGCAGTTAACTTTATTTTAATAAAAAAGCTGCAAACTTTGAAACACTTTTCTCTGCTTGTGAGAAAAGCGACAGCAAGTTGGACGTTGAACTGGACTAATAGCCTGAAACTAGAACGCCCTTTTCTATTTATTGTAACAAGAATCTGTTTTGAATCGAGAATCAATTGTGAGTTTAGGAGAGGAATCAAATTGTGAGATTGCCAAAGACTCCCACCCCTCCTGCTTTATGATCCAAACTAAAAGTGGTAGAGACAGAAGTCTGTCTCATAGATGATGTCGACTTTGAAAAGGCTCTGAAATTACATATTGGTCACTGGATTGTCAGGCAGCGTTATTTTATTAACTGTTTTTTATTTTAGAATATAGCAAATTCCTTTTGGACAACATTTTTTCTGAGTAGGTCTTGTCTTACTTAAGATGGTGTATCTTTCACCGCTGAGGTTTAAGATTGACAGCTCACCAAGCGGCATGCAGCTACAGTTTGTATAGCAGGTGAATATAGAGGGTCAGTGCTCTACTGTTGGGCTGCAACTAATCATTTTCTTCATTTAATTCAAGTAAAGATCTGGTATCTGTTTGGACTATAAACGAGCAGAAAACAGTATAAGTGTCCATTACAATGTTGTAGAGCTTACTGTGGCGTCTTCAAATGTTTTATTATGTCAAACTAACAGTCCAAAACTCAAAGAGGTTCAGAATTATTGAACTGCCAGCCATACCATCCAAATCTCAAAGCTCTGCATCCTGCAGAAACAGGCAAGTTGAAGTGTGATCTCACTATAACTCATTCAAGCAAAATGAGTGAGGATGAGGAAATATTTCTACGGGGTGCATTAAAGTATTTGCTTGGCAAATTGACTGATGCAGTGCAGAAACCTTTCTAGTTGTAGGACTTAATTCCTCAGTGCAGGGAGGTAACAAAGTGTGTTTGCCTCTCTACAGTTCTCACAGCTGCCGTCACACAAGCTTCATTACAGTCGATGCTCCATAAGATCCTTACTGCTGGACCATCAGCTTTCAATATCACTACTATCCTCTCTCAAGCTGCTCAACTCTCCAACCAAGGTAAGTGCACAAGCGTTTCTGTAACACCACTATGTACTGTTGCAAATGTAGTCCCTTACATACAGCATGTTGTATAATGACTACTTTAGCTAATGAAAAAAACTACCTGGCATTTCTGTGTGTTTCCCCTTTCACTGAATTGTCAGTTAAGTAGTTCTAATGAAGACGATAACATCAGCCAACAGAAAATCGATTTCCTGACTTGTATTTATGACTATTGCTATCTTTTAAGATCTCACATATTATGTATTTACTCATACCGACATTTTCTTGCTGGGTAATGAATTTAGTAGATTGTGTTGATGTCTTAGATCATCTTCTTTCTGTTCGTCTAGCAGCTCAGCAATCAAACCAGTCACCAATGTCATTAACATCGGACGCCTCGTCGCCCAGGTCCTACGTTTCTCCGAGGATCAGCACACCACAGACCAATGCTGGTCCTCTTAAACCCCTCCTCAGCACGCAGCCTGTCATCTCACAGCCAAAAGTAAGACAAACATTTACAGTGTGTCCAACGAGCATGTAGAGTATCCAGTTGGGTGAATTTTTCTTGGGAATATAACTATCACCAAGGATGAAAAAAATACTTTGCCTTTCTTTGATTTCTTCGGGCCTGATAAGTCTGTTGGATTTCTTGAATGGGCACCACTGAGTTGCCGTTATCATACACTCTTTTAACTCACATTGCAAAAATGTAAGTGCTTTACATTCAAGGTTGGTTTGGGCATTTTTCGCTTTTGACAGTCACAGTGTAGAGAGACAAGAAACATGGGGAGAGAGAGGCCTGTATGACATGCAAAGCAGATCCCCTGCCCTAGCTGGAACTTTTTCTGACCACTTAGTTATACTGCACATCACTGACCAGTATAGACAAAAGGTCATACACTGGGACACACTGATAGTATCATGTGAAAGCTGTTTTGATGGCATGGGTCTTCACTGTCCTCCCAGTTGAATGAAATGTTGCATTTGCAAGAGAATAGATTCATGCAAATTGATTGCAAATAGAGTTAAATGCATCCGATATTAAAAACAGTATTGTAATGTGGAACACGCTGAGTCACATGGCATCCCAACCACACAAATATGAAAAATGAGAGATTTATTCAAACGGGGAGGCATGTCAGGTCTCATTTATATGCTTCCTGAAGCATGCTGTGGATGAATGAAACAGACGCTTGATATTCGGCTGGGCAAAATATGCTGTTCACATTTGTACGTTTGTATCTTAATCATATGAACAGGAGATGTTCTGATGTAGTATTTCTATTTTGCGTACAGGTGAGCACGCCAGCAGTTAAGCAGGCATCTCATCCCCAGCCAACATCCCAGCAGCCCCTCTCCAGCGATAAGCAGCACAGTCATGATGCCACCACCGCCTCCCCGCGCACGCTCCAGCGCCAAGGGTGAGTCCAGCCACACAACACCTCCACAGACAGCCTTAGACACTAATTGATGGCACTTTGTAGAATGTGTGTTCATTATTTGTTGGTCATGAAACATCCAACCTCTGATGCCATGGAGTATATTACTGACTCTACACAGTTCATGTTTTAGTTTTAATAGATATCAGTAAGCTTGGTCAATCAATCACTCAATCAGTTTTTTATTTATGTAGCGCCAAATCACAACAAAAGTCATCTCAGGGCACTTTTCACATAGAGCAGGTCTAGACTGAACTCTTTAATTTACAGAGACCCAATAATTCCCCCATGAGCAAGCACTTAGTGACGGCGGTAAGGAAAAACTCCCCTTAGTCTGTTTTCCATTAATGCTGACGTCTTTTGAAAAGCTCTTGTTCCACCAGTGTTTGATAACTGCAGAAAAACATGACTTGTTAAAACCATAGACACCCACTTTGGAATGAATGAAAACAAATGATGTGGAAAATATATCTTCCTTAAATTTCACCGGTGTTAAATTCTTTGTCGGTACATAACAACTGAAAGGGTTCCTACTGTAAATTCTTTGTGAAGCTTCTCACTATCATCCTCTATACTCCAAGCCAAGTAGCAGGGAAGTAGTGAAAAGCAGCCAAACAGTAGGACAGCCCATTCCCATCTTCTCATGAATGAGTTTTTACCACCACACAAGAATCTGCTTCATGACTGCAGTCGGTCTTTATTGTGTAGTGTTGCGTTGCCATCTGCTGGTCATTGACGGAACACTGAATGGTTGTTTCATTCATTGAAGTCATTCATGTTTGTGATACAGTTTCAAAAAAAAAAGTGTCCACTGAACATTCAACATCAGCGCTCATTGGCACGATTTACTCCTGTCAGTTTATGCAGTCAGTCTTGCTTGGCCACGTTTTAATAATGAGGTTTTTTAATAATAATTTTACTCGGTTTTTGACTCCTTGACACCAAACGTCCCCCCTACACAAACCCACTGGGTTTGTGGCAACAGACATTTGGCTGTCTAGACCTATGAAGCCTAACACCATGTCAGTGTTATGTGCACAAACTGTGAGCCGTGATACATCTGATGTGTGACCTATGTAGCCGAACTGTTACTCAAAGTGTCTTTTGGTTTTCAAATCCAATCTCTTCTTAACACTGCCGCTGAGAATGAGTTGATTGGTCTTGTTTGTGAAAGGTCAGCATGTTCAGAAAGCTCAGTTTCTCCATCAACATGACATTTTAATGCTTACATCCTCCCTCACATTGTGTTAACTGCAGCAGTCAGAGGAGTCCCTCCCCGGGTCCCAACCATGTCTCCTCCGGCAGCAGCAACGCCCCCAACTCTGCCTCCGCTCCCCCAACCTCCTCAGCATCCCGGCCCTCCTGCACCTTCACCCCCACCCTTGCCGCCCACTTCAACGAGAATCTTATCAAACATGTCCAGGGTTGGCCTGCTGAGCACGCAGAGAAACAGGTTCGTACCTCCTAGATTTCACTGTAATTTATCTTCATTGGAAGACAAATAGCTTCATGGCTGACTGTGGTTATTCACAGCTACACGCAATAAAACACTTCTACTTTCAGTATAAGTATGGAAGAATGTAACCGTGCAGTGAGTTAATGAACTAGAGTCATCAGTATGTTTTTGCTCTTTTTTTTTGTGTGCGACATATAATTTTAAAGGCATCAAGACTACGTGAAGAGGCTCACACCATGGGGAGCATCTGCATGTCTGAGAACTGCACCGAGCTCAAAAACCTCCGTTCTTTGGTCAGAGTCTGTGAAATACAAGCGACATTGCGTGAGCAGAGGTAAGAATACAGCGAGTTTAACAACACGCACCAGTTGACATGTAAAGTAAAACCTCAATCCTAGAACACACCCAACTCATTCGTCTTCTCTCTCTCTCTGTCTCCCACAGGATACTGTTTCTGAGACAGCAAATCAAAGAACTTGAAAAGTTGAAGAATCAGAATTCTTTCATGGTCTGAGAACTTCTGGTTGCGAGTTGGAAAGCGGGAGTTGGGGAGGGGTGGGGAAAGAGGGGGGGGAAGACCCATTGCACATAGTTGGAGGCTGGAGGGAGAGCAGTTGTTCAGTTCCTCTTGAACCCAGTCTTAACACACACAGGAGCTGCAGTCGGTTTGGCTTTGGACCGTTTGGGCTGGGAGAACCAAGAGGGAGGAAACGAAGAGCTGGGAGGAGGAGGAGGAGGAGGAGGAGGAGGGGGTGATTTACAAGACTCTGTTTTGTAAAAACCCACGGTGGGAAAAAAATGTAGATTTCTTGTAGATGTTATTATCTATGTTGTAAATATGTTTTGTAGATTGAAGCCATGGAAAGCCATGCCTATCAAAGCTTTTGACATCCAAACTAATCAGCGCCTAGGCGGCTACATTCATTAGCTAGCCTTTCCTTCATGTTAACTCGTCTGCAGACTTAAAAAGCTTCATTTTGTCAATTCATAGATCATTGAACCATTGAGCATGTATGTGCGTGACCCGCATGTATACAGAGAGGGATGTTTGAAGCCATTTATTTACACAGAAGCCTAGCATAAAGCAGAACAACACTGGTGTCAGTGTAGTCTTCTTTCCTCAAATATTGGTTAAATGATTACTGTCTGGATTCTCTTCTTCCCTCCGCCCTCCGGGGTGAACTGTAACGTTTGTTCTCAGGCACGGTAAACATCCCCTCACAGGCAGGTCTAGCATAACTGCTCCCAATGGTTCAGTGATCTGTTCGCAGCTTCTGGTGGCCCTGCATTTCCCCAGTCTGAAAAAAACAGTGCCTGGTGGTGTGGTGGAGTGAGTGATTTAAAAAAAGAAAAAATTAGAGATGCGATGGTGTGCTGCTTTGGACCATTCCCACTACCCTCCCCTGGCCTCAGCCCTGCCCTGCCACATCTTCTCCTCAGACAACAACAACTCACACCCTCCTTGTAGTTTTTTTTTTTTTTTTTTTCCTTTTACTTTGTGATCCAACAGTTTTTTGTTCCTTCTTTTTTTTCCCCCCTCTGAATTTGTAATGAGCTGTACTTTTCAAGCTGAGGTGGTACCACTGGTTCATTCCTTTGTACAGTTGCTACCATTACAGTGGAGTTTTAAGAAGAGGAAGCCAAATAAAAAGGTTTTATTTATAAGAGTTGTAGTGATGAGCGGTAAATATGTTCTGAATGATATCCACACAGTTTCATTTGCACTCAGTGGTGTTACCATAAAGCAAGCGACAGGTTTGGGCAGAGGTATGCTGATCACCTCTCAGTCAGAGCAGGGCAACGAGGTCACAAGGTCAAAATGTGAAATGTACGTATTGTAATAAACATGTTAAACTAAAGTGAGCACTGGTTATTTTATTGGAGTGTTAGGTTTGGTTCATACGCTAGTGCCTTGTTGAAAGTCTTAAGTGTCACAGCCTCATTCGCCTACACGTCCCACACCTGTTGACTTTCTTTTATCCTGTTTGACCAACAAGATCTTCAACAAGCATGTCATACATAGGGTTGTTTTTCTAGCACGTACCATCCCTGTTTGTTTGTTCCCCACTGTTGAAGAGCAGGGTCCTAAGCTGCAAAGGCCTGTTTTTTTTCCACCATACTATCTGTTGAGTCTATAACTGAACTGCACCACACATTCAGTAAAGGTGACCACATCATTGCTTTGTATATTGTTTCCTGAAGTATACTGACAAATGAAATAAAATATGCCTCTCCAGGGCCGTGTTGTTCTTGGGTTTTTGACGGTCCCATTTGAGGGCAAGCAGTATGTTATGTAGAGCAGTGGTCCCGTAACCCCACAGCCCCCCTTCATCATGAATGTAGTATAAACTGGATATAATTTAATACTATTAATTAGATGATAGTGGATATTGCTACATGGCTTCATACAATTGAATTGTCAGTGTTTGGGTTGCTTTGGTCAGGTTTGCTACTTTAAGTGCCAACCATTTATCCATTAACTGTCTATCTACAAATAATGTATGTTTTCACTGTTATATTGGCTAACTATTTCGACTATTAATACATTACCTTAAGCTAACTATTTCAACTTTTCACAACAGCTAACATTACTTTGAACTCGACCATTTCCACTGTTAATATCCATTACTGCTAGCTAACTCAACTGTTGATCCATTACTTTTAGGCAACTATTTCAGCTTTGCATTACCTTCAGCTACTTCAACTGTCTTATTTTTAGCAAAACTGTTTCTTCCACCTATACATTATTTCAGCTGTTTCAACCAAACCATCTATCTATTACTTTTCGAAAACAATTTCAACTCTGCTTGCTTGCTAAATGGTTTTCATACACTTTCCATTGCAACATGATGACCAGTGCCTCGGGTTGATTGGCAGCAAGGGTCAGCATCACATCAGTTTTTTAGTTCTGTTTGGGCTGTTTATTTTCCTCCTTAACACAAGTATGTGGATATGTTATTTTAATCAAATCTGAATTTGTATTTTTTTAGTTTAAAGTTGGCAACTACAGAACTTAATACCCCCTGAGGTGCAAGCACCCCTGGTTGGGAATCACTGATCTAAGACTGACCCTGGAAAAAATGTCGTGGGAGAAAAAGTATGACAATTGACAAAACATGAGTCAGAACGTTGCAAGATTCAACCTGCATCGTTGAGCAATGAATGAAATATATTTTCAGAGGAAAAACAATCCAGTTTTTCTCAGCTGCTTTGAACTTTCAAATGAAAATGAAAATCTCAAATCTACAGTTCATTTCCTCACAATAGTTTACACATTTCAATGTACAAATAGTCATGCACTGTGAAAGCTTCTGTGACCAAAACAGATTACTGCTTCTCACCGTGCACATTTTGTAAATCCTCACATGCAAAATATTAAAACTGTCACAACCTTTCAAACATAAATGTATCAATAAGAATTAATTGCAGATTAATCTTAATTTAATGTAGTAACATGTGCATGCTTAAACTTTTGTGCAACTTGTCAAATTTAAGTTACAGGTGCAACTTCTCAGCAATTTCTGTTTTATATCACATCACTGTCACATAAAAAGTATGTGAGTAGGGGAAATACCACAAAGGCGGTTTTGCAGGACAAATGAAGTGTTGATTGCACTTAATATTTGAGAACTGCAACAGTGTTTCAAAACGTTGTGCTTCAGCAATTGAGAAAATGTTTGTATTTCTTCAATGTCCATCAACAGTTTACCTCTAGATCTCTACTGACCCCTGCTGGTGGTTTCATGTGTTGCGCTGCAGACTGTGGGAAGTCTGACCTCTGTTTAGTAGATTATTGTTATCAGATCAAAGATAACTGCTTCATCTTCCTGGTATGTCCTGCTCTAGTCTCAACTTGCAAAGCAACTTTTTCATGAGCATTCACAACAAGACATTTTGGACATGACTGAACTATAAGCCTCCAAGTTTTTGTTTTTTAGAGATTACATGGTTGGTTAGTATGTGAATGATCCTATCTGAAGGTGGAATGTATTTAAACTTCAGCACCTATTGTCAAAAAAGTGTCTGCTGTCAAGGCCCAAGGAGAGAGGGAAAAAGGCTTTTATCCTCTAACTGATCTAATTCAGACGATGGAGACAGCCAGTGAAATCCACTTACATTTTTTCTCAATTACTCAACCACATTTTACAGTTCTTAGAACATTAAGTGATACTATCACATCATTTTTTACTGGGCAACACTTTCTAATCATGCAGGACAACACTTTTGTCCTGCACACTCCCCTCATCCACTCTAAAACTTTAACTTCTGTCAAATGTAAATAAATTCATCAGTCAGTGCATCACTGCCATCACAACGACATTTCCCTTTATCATTGCTTAAACCAAGAGAGTCAAATGTCAAAAGAATTGTGTCAAAATGACAAGAGTTCACTGTGTTTCTGTATTTCATTTCTTACTGGGACACAGTAATCCAGTTAAAGTTCATCTGCAGTTTTTGCCACACAGCCTGATTACTGAAATGTATGAATCCTTTCTGTCTGAAAGGCTGACAGTTGCCTTCAGTTACTGGTCGTACCGTCACTGACCTGCAGAGGTCGGTAGCTGCATTAGCTTTTCTGTCTGAGGCTGTAGAGACTGCCTGCCTAAAACAATCTTGACACAAGGTCCTCTTACTAACTTTTTCTGGAGCGTTCAACTGCATCTCACAGTCGAGAGGCATTTGGTCAAACTCCATCTGCTGATGAAGACTGTAAGATGTGGGTGAAATGGTGAAACCTTGATTTAGGATTATTTTGTCAAATTCATATTTCCAAGGTAAAAAAAAGAACTTAAAGCTTGTTTATGCTGTTCCTTCCTCCAGAACTGTATTCTGTATTTGAAAACCGCTTGAAACTGCATTTAAGTGACTCTGTAAAACTGGACCTGCAGAATAAGAATAATCAGTTTATACTCTGCCATGTTGTCACTTAAATTACAAGTTCACATCACAGAAGCAGGGCTTAATCAGCTGCTGTGCAACACTCCTGATGATCAAACACAGATTATCTACAAAGTCTTATGTGGATAAGAGAACAGAGTGCTACTGAATTAATTCACAACATAAAACAAGTGGAAACACAAAGGCGGATGCCATCGGTTTCCTCTCTCAGAGCACTCAAGATAAAGTCTGCTTGAGCACTTTTGAATGCAGAGCCTGTAACCCAATCTTTAACATCAAAGCTGCTGTGAGCCATCTCCCTGCATGTCGGCTCTATGTATCCACATAATTGTTGAATCCCCAGCTCTGATGCAGAGAATATTTCTCCCATTATCTCCAGCAGAATAAAATAGATCACAGAGGACGGAGACAGCCTGCCTGTCTCTGGCTTCTTCACAGAGAAATCTCCAACCTTGATATGGCTCACATCAAAGAGAGGAGAGGAAGCCGGGAGGTGTTGGAGGAAGTCTGTCTGCCCTGGTGTGTGTCTTCATGTATCACGGAGAGTGCCAGTTTGAGGTTCAGATCTTCAAAGTGGGGATATTTGCACAAGGTACGGCCACTTTTGGTCTGTTAGGAGTGCTTCAAAAAGTTGGTTTGGAGCTGTTGGGTTAAATTTAGATTTCAGACTTGGTTTGGGTTGTCTACTATTTCAGGTAGACTTGACCTCCACTCCTCCCCTGCTTCTATCTCTATCGTCTTCCAAAGTCATCGTTGCCACAGCAGCAGGGGGGGCTTTTGTTAAGCAAAGCTCCTACTGTCTGTACCAGGTCACACCTACAAGTGTTGCCTAATGTGTGAAAGCAGACACGAGCTGTAGGGTGTAATCACTCTCTAAAAAGAGCACTTACATGAAACCCCTCCTGTGCTGAAAGCTTGTTGACGCTCATCCACTCAGCATGAAAAGACACACAGTTTTGTTTTCTTACTAGAAATATGCTTCCCAGTCTGGTAGCTTTGGCTCTGGAGGAGATTTCAACAAGTTTTCAGTGTGAGACGAAGTCATCATGTGAAATAAAATGTTTGTTACCACTTATGACCACTAGATGGTAATATTTGCCTATCATTTAAAAAGCAATGCACACTTTAAAGTGGAAATGTGCATTTCTGATCATATTTGGCTTAACAAACAAAATCTACTTTCACACTTGTGTCAAATATCTTAATGCGCTGATAACAGGAGCCACAGTATGCTCTGTGTTTAATAGTGGTTCCCAGTTGTATCTGTGCTTTCACTGACACTTTACATAGATACAGAATAACAGCCAGTATCACAGAAACTGATAAAGACCATAGGAAGTCATTTCTCATGAGAATGACCAATGATCCTCCAGCTTGTAAAACTAGTATTTCTCTCGACTTCAGCCCTTTTCATGCAGTATAGATAAACGATGTAACGCCAGTCCCGGACTGGCGCCTCTGTGGAATTGCAGATAATTACGGTAATTGCAGTGTGTAGTTTTCTGTGTTCCCTAAAGCAGTATCCTCATCCTGTTGTCTGTTAGGCACAATTAAGCCTGTGGATGCTTCATTTCTGCAGACATGAAGGTCTAAATGTAGTCAGACCGGGTCTTTCCTAATGACCCCCCAACCACCCCCTTCCCCCACCAGGATATATTATACTTAATTTATACTTTAACACTATTTTTCTCCCGCAGGTTTATATTTACTGTAAAAATAAGATCAAAAAATGATTGAGCAAACATGCAGAGTATAAAGTATTATGTTCTGGAAAGATTTTATGTTTTGAACCTGCAAAAAAAAAAAACAGTTGGCGCTGATAGAGATCGCGCGCGCACGTGTGTTTTGCATTGCGGATTGTTAAAGGGCAATTGTGTCAGTGCGCGCGCGCTGTGTGTGTGTGTGTGTGTGTGTGTGTGTGTGTGTGTGTGTGTGTGTGTGTGTGTGTGTGTGTGTCGCCTCTGTGGCGCCATGCGCCTTTTTGGATTGTTAATTTCTCTAAGCGGCTGTCCGCTCCTCCCTGCAGCAGCAGCAGCAGCAGCAGTCTGCAGCCTGGAGGAAGACGCGGCGTCAACCTGGCTGCCAGCAGAGATGACACTGCAGGTAGCTGCTACTGGCCACACTGCCCACACTTCATATAACAGTTACAGTATCAATTCAGTCAAATGTGATTAATGCACTCAAGGATGACGCATATAACTATATTTCAATGCAATTAATTATCCTGCCTGAATTCTTTCTATTTAGAGAATTATCTACATTCTGGGAAACTATTTTTTAGATGGCTTTGCATAATCCTCCTAGTTTAACATTTATTCCATAAAGCTATGCAATGTACAAAGTTACTAAAACAGAATAAGAGAAATTAGTGTTTTTTGTGCTGAGGACGTGCACGTCTTTCATTTTTGTCTGTAAAATAACTTTCTGTAGGATTTAAATTCACTGATTCTGTCTTTTCTATATATTTTTTAAAACATCTATATATGTATTTTTTTTTCAAAAAAATATATTTAGCTATATATGTTTTATTGCTTTTTTATATTTTGTTATTTTATTTTATATGTCTTTTATACATATATTTATTGACTGTTTTTACTGAAAGGGAGCCTCCCAGCCAAAGTATTTCACACTATTGTACTTGCAGCTTATAAACAGGGTTATGTATCTAAAACATGAGGGTGTAAATTACACATATGTTAGTACACATGTTAAAATTTCTTCATTTTGGATATTTCAATATGAAAACACTGAACTAACATTAATGTTAAAGTCCAGACTTTGTAACAGTGTAGTCAGGCGACAGTCTCAGGAACACAGTAGATATGTTAACCTGGTGGAGTGACTGCTGCTCGGACCAATGGCATCCAGTGCTGACATATGGAATATGGTATTATGGAAAAGAAGAGATTGGACTAACCTGAAGCATCAAACCAGAGAGTGACAGGCAGGGTAAGACCGGAACATGGACGACTTGGCCTAAAAGAATAAAAGCATGAAGTTGGTCAGTTCGGGGTAAAATGAACAATAAATGATCAGAATGAGTGGGATCGTCACAGAAATATTAAGTGAAACTACAGCAGTGACTTAAAGAGGTTAAAAGGTTAGTGACGCGAGCTTGTGGTGGTGAGGTGGTGAAAGTGAAGAAGCAGCGCTTGTCCCTCCCTTATTACCACCACTAAGGTGCCCTTAACCCCTAATAGCTCCAGTGGAGCTGCTCAGTGGCTGTCAGATCAGACTGTGGTTGTACTGGTGTGAATGTGTATAACTGTGTAAATGTGATCAGGGTGTTCTTCCTCTAAGTGAAACGTCCCTGAATAAATAAATAAATAATAAAAACGACTCGAAAACACCAAAACAATAGTCTACATTTCAAACAATAATATGTTAAAAGAGTAGCTGCTGTTTTACTGAGTTTTAATTTCATTTATTTTCTCTTTTGCTGTGTTTTGTAAAGCTGTGGTTCTCAATCTTTTTCACCACCTAGGACCTCTAAAGTGACACAAATCAACCCTACTTTGAGAACCACTGCTGTAAAGGACTTCCAGTTGCCTCTGTGAAAACCTGAAAACCTTATTTTGAAAAGCAGTACCGGATACTGTGCCTAACTGGTCTCTTGGAGATCTGACCAATCAGCTGTGAGTGGGCGGAGCGCTGACAGACCACAGCTATTTCTGCTGCTAAATCTCATCTGTCCGGAGTCTGTCTGCAGTCTTTGGAGAAGCGGGATTGTCCGACTTTTTCTAACATTTCTCCGTCCAGGAATACAAAAGTGATGCTTCTCCGTAGCCGGCAGCAAAGAGAAACAGAGGAGGACCAGCGGTGACAACTTTATCTTCTGTTTTACTCTCTTCCAAGGAGTGTATTTGTCTTTTTTTTCTCTTTCGGCTTGAAGAAGAAGACGCTGTGTTTTTGCGTCTCCGCTAATGTCGGACCGCTTTTAGAAACAAATTCGCTAACTTTTCTGTCTCCATGCCGGAGAGGAAACATTTCGGAGCTATTTTTTGCTACTTTTTGTTTCAGAAAGGATTGTGAGCTGTCGTTTTTCAGCACAGGAATGCCTCATTTTTAGCTCCATGTAAATCTCTTTTGTCGTCCAGCTCTTTGCCCAGCGGACTGTGCTGCTGCTGCTACTGGATATAAGAGGACTTTTTGCGCATTAATTTGGTGTAAATGGATCGCCAGTCCAGTTTCATTTCCATTTGGCTACAACTGGAACTCTGTGCCATGGCTGTTCTTCTTACTAAAGGTATAGACTTTGCTCTGCGTTCAGGTCTGCTTCAAATCAGGCAAAACAATATTTGGAAGTGATAAAACAAGCCCTGACTTCACCAGCACACTCCAGCGCCAGTGTTTCTCAAAACATAACTTTCAGCAAGAAAACAATGTAGCATTTAGCCCTTAAAATCTTATTTTTAGCAAATAAGGTAATAAATAGGGTTTAGATAATTCTTATTTGTATTAAAAACCGACTTGTTCAACAATATTTCTTGAATCAAAATCACCTTTAGTGACTCAGTGTTTGTTTAATTTCTCCTTGATTTCAACATGTTTTGTTTTCAAATCTAATTTTTAAATAACTGCATTATGAACTATTGAAATGATCTTAACCTTAATTATTCACCTTTTTAAAGAAACATTCTTCTTTGTTGTAGTCATATAGCCAAATTAATATCCCAACTCAGTGAAACATTCTTATTAATTCTCCTCCACACAATAATAGACAGACCTTATCTCATTTTGGTTGGTATGTTTTACTTGGATAACTCATGTTTAACTCAAGTTTTCAAGCTGCCATTCATACAAGACTGAGCAGGGCCAAAAAGCTTCAGTGCTTGGCCTGTTTCTGCCCCCCTCAGCCCACAGAGGGGCCTCTCCTTTCTAATGAAATATTCTCCAAATGACCTGCCTGGGCCCTGCAGCTCCAATCATTCACAGGGAAAACACTGATCTGATGAATGTGCTCCTGCACCCGAAAGTTGGTGCATTCAAAGAGACACCGGCACTGAGTTTGTCACAGTGACATGCAGTTACAGTCGTCTTTGACTGTAGCTGATGGAAACAAAAGCAAGTCTTTCTGTTTACTTTTTTATTGCTTTATTCCTGGAGCTGTTTTTCATATTTCCCCTTTAGGAATATATGCAAAATAGTCACCAACCCAATAAAGAACAGCACAGTAATCCCAAATATTACAATAAGTCTTCTGAAGAAAAAAAAGTCATCACAGGACTTAAAGCATGAATCACTCATAGCTCATAAATATGAGCTCTGAAGTTATGTTTTTGTTTTCGTTGGACAGGTCATTGGTCCAGATTTTCCTGCCATTTATGTTTTTGAAAAGTTTTTTTAAAAACAGGCCTCGGATGAGGTAATGAGTGGGCCCGTGTAGAAGCAGGCAGCCGTAATGATAAGGTTGCTGGAAGCTCTTTAGATGGGACCTCAGTGCACCCTGCCCCCCCAGGCAGTCCTGACCACAAGTAAAGCTTTGCGTGCAAACGGGGAAAAGGAGGCTCCTGCGCCGCGCTCCGGCCCCCCTCTTTACGAGTTTCCATTTGGGTTGAAAGAAATTGACTTTGGCAAACAAACCACTAATTATAAGCTACACGGTTCCTGTTTTGTAATACAGACAAAAGGGCCATTTGGCACAAGAAGCTCCTAAAATGAAGGCATATTTGCTGGATTGATGCAAAAAGTGGAATATTCCCATGATGTCTTTTAATGGCAGACTCAGAGGACACTCTGAGAACAAGACCTTCAAATGAATGTGCATTAGACCTCAGACTGCAAGATTAAGCCTGAGAACACCATCTGATAAGTGTTCTTGTTGTTGGACATGCTTCCATACTGTATCCAAGAAGATGACAAACACTGAGTCAAAGTGCCAAGAGTAAGAGAGCAGAGTAATAGTAACATCTTGATATTAATGACCCTGTCCCTGCCAAACATTCTGATTAACATGTTTAACTGCTAAGCTCAGCTTCAGGCCATGTTAAAGTCATCATATCAGCCAAAATGATGTATGTGTCAGGAAGAAAGTGTTGTTTCTAGGCTATAATCTCATTTTCACACTCTCTTTTCTGCCTCTGTGTACTTCCAGGAGAAATAAGGTGTTACTGTGACGCGCCGCACTGCGTTGCCACCGGATACATGTGCAAATCAGAACTGAACGCCTGCTTCACCAAGGTCCTGGACCCGCTCAACGCTAACTCTCCCCTGACCCACGGGTGTTTAGACCCCATCACCAACGCCGGCGACATCTGTAGCAGCCAGAGGGGCGCGGACGCCCTCAGCGGGGCCTCGCCCACAACGCTGGAGTGCTGCCACGATGACATGTGCAACTACAGAGGCCTGCACGACCTGGCACACACCAGGGACTCAACAGGTAAGAAGAAACATCACCGGCCTGATTCACTGGCTGTCAGGATATTTGTTTATTCACTGAAATTGAAATATGAAATTCTCTTTAGCTGGTTTTTAAAAATGATTGGACTCTCTGGGGGGAATTTTTACGACTCCTCCTCAGTAAATATTCAATATTTTCCTCTTTCCTGTTCCAGAAGCAATACATTGAGCTGTATGGTTCTTCAAACACTCTGCTGTTTATGGACATGTAGGCCACCCTTGCCCCCTCCTATTTTTTTTTTTACTTCCCAGCTTTACAGAACTTCAATTTGACTTTTAATGGGCTCCAGCTCTGTGCCTGGGAAGGCAGGGAGCAGCCAGTTTACCTTAAGCACTTGGAAAGAGATCAGATATATTCTTTTTTTTTTTTTTTTATTATGTGTGCACCATATAATTTCCCACTGAGTAGGAATCGGCCTTGTAGAATGAATATTCCCTGACATGCTGGGCAGGAACACTAGCTGTGGAGTTATGAAAAGGTGCCTAGAGAGACAGAGAGGAAGGGGACTTTGTGTTGTGACCCTGTCCAGTGCAGACTATAGTTTATTAGCTCAAATTAATTTCTGGCTCTCAGTTGGGACAAGGTGACTCATTTGTTTTTGGCCCTGCTGCCCTCTTTCACTTCCTCACTCTCGCCTGTCTGTCTTATTTTTTCTCTGTGTGGTTACTTTACTGGCATGATGAGAGCAGAGGCAGCTCTGTGAAAGCTTTTCATTAAGCTACAAACAGCAGTCAGAGATAATAACTTGTTTAAGAATATATACAATGGTACATAAATCTGTGTTTAATAATGTGGAGCAGTGGAAAACATCTGAGCGTGCAGTTAAACAGATGATTATCTCTCTGTGTGTGCAGATCATAGCCGGTACCCTCCGGAGAGCAACAACAGGAACCTGGTGACCCGGGTTCAGGAGCTGGCCTCAGCCAAGGAGGTGTGGTTCCGGGCGGCAGTGATCGCCGTGCCCATCGCCGGCGGCCTCATACTGGTGCTGCTCATCATGCTGGCGTTGCGAATGCTGCGCAGCGAGAACAAGCGGCTGCAGGACCAGCGGCAACAGATGCTGTCGAGGCTCCACTACAGCTTCCACGGCCACCACACCAAGAAGGGCCACGTGGCCAAGCTGGACCTGGAGTGCATGGTGCCCGTCACGGGCCACGAGAACTGCTGTCTGACCTGCGACAAGATGAGGCAGGCTGACCTTGGCAACGACAAGATCCTGTCTCTGGTGCACTGGGGGATGTACAGCGGCCACGGCAAGCTGGAGTTTGTATGACTTCCTGCTGGGAACTACGTGACTGTCACCTCCCCACAAACAGCCAGGACTGCTTCTCAATCGTTGGCCTTCGCTTTTTTACTTTAAAAGACATTCCCACATTTTGATCTGTTGGACTGTTGGGTTTGTGTTTTCAGTTTTTGTTTTTTTTTGTTTTTTCTTACCAGTGGCGAAAAAATACGAGACTGATCTCATGCCGTGTGGTTTTTGCTAGAGGAGCACTTTACTTGAAAATGAAAGGCAAGGCAACGAGGAGCTGTATTTAAACTTGAGAGGGCAGGCCTGAGGTGGAGTGAGAGCTCTGTCACTGCTCCTAAAGGATCCTGGACTTTTACACTGAGCGCTGAAGGATTCCAAATCTGTCTTATTTGCACATTTGTAAAAAAAAAAAAAAAAAAAAAAAAGTTGTCGTTGCTTAAAACAAGAATTTTACACTGACACCAGGGTACAAAAAAGGACTTGTTTGAGGAGTAAAAAAAAAAAAATCAGTGTTTGACTGTAGGTGTGCACACTCCTCTGTGTACGTTTCATGATTCAAGCTTATTGTAAAGATTTTAAATATATATATTTTTGTCTGACAAAACTGACCGGTGTGTGTGTCTTGTTCTGGGTGAATGTTCAACATCTCTCTCTGTGATCAGACTATAAGCTTGATTGTGAGTGTGAAAGAAAAACTTCCATTAAAAGTGACTTTTTATTTATTTGACGATTCACTTTTGTGTTTTTACTGTATATTTTTGCCTTTTTTTAAAACACCGAACAAGTGAAAATGTCCACTCCATGTGTTTTACAGCTGTCAGTGTTCAATGTTGTTAAAAACAGGGATACAGAGGTGTGAGACTGCCATTCTGCTTTAGCAGTGTGATGTTTCAAAGCTAGGTAGTGTGGCCTTGGCTAACTGTAAGTGTGTGTGTGTGTGTGTGTGTGGTGAACCTGACAGTAAGGCCTTGTTTTACAGTAGAGCTGCTACATCTGTCAGTCGTTCTTGAGCTCTCTCCAGAGGTCAGGGTTTCAGCTTCAAATAACATTTTTTTTCTCTCTCTCCCTCTCTCTTCCCCCTCCTCACTGCTTGGATTTATTCTGGAATTAGTAGCAATATTTATTTTACACTCACTCTAATGCCAGTAAGCACCTCCCTTATTCTGTGTTTCTGGATGTGAGTGAAAACACTGGCCCTCCTTTGTTAGGCAGGGTGTCTGAGGAGAGTTTTAATACCATTATGCTGTTAAGTCAGCGCTTTGGGGATAAACGCCTCTGTGTCTAGTGTACTAATTAGGAGTAGTAACACTTCTTGTTTTTGACGCTTTAAAAGATATGTTTAGCAATAATATATATGCCTCTTATTGTCAACAAATCCCACGCAAATACCAAAACCAATATGCTAATGTTTATTACTGGTGTATACAAAGTCTGATGTGTCATATTCCTTTGTGCTAGAGCTCAGTTGTTGTCACTATCACCATGAACATGGCCAATGAGTCAGTCCCACATACCTGCTATAGTAAATACTCACTAGTGCACCGAATGTGTATTCATCCACAAATGAAAATAGTAGTGTTTGAGTAACGGTTGTGAAAAACTACAGTTCCCAGCTGTTCAAGGAAATTACTGAGCCTTTTTTTTTTTTTTTTTTAATTTTGTGAGCCCTTTTTTAAAAGATGAACGTCTTCAGGAGGAACCAATAGGCTTCAGGCCTACAGTGGGGGAGTGGCAAAAGTATTGAGAGACATACTAACACGTTTATTTTGACAAAAATAAAATACCAGCTTTATCCTTTCACAAGCTTGCTTGTTTTTAAAGGGTTTATTTGCTCAGATTACTAAGTGGTATCAAGCCAAGCAGACACTTATTTGTCCAGGTTTTGAGATATCTGTCTCTGAGGTTTTGGCTTCCTCTCCAATACAGTGGAAGTAAACAGAATTCTTTTTGTGGAGTTATATTTGAAAATGACTCATCACACTCATCAAATCACATCACTGTAAGCAGTTTACTTTGGGACTATATCTTTTGTAGAAAATAGTTCCAATCAACACTGCTGACAGTGTTATTTTGATCTTAGTGAAATGACCTTTCAAGGATAAATGTTCTGCTGAAAAACTTCTTTTGCAAAACAATTTCTGTGCAATAATATCACAAGTAGTGCACTGCCACCAATTATGGGAACAAAATACTACAAGCTTTCTGGGGGAGACAGATACTTTCTGGCTGAATTCTTGCAAAATGTGTATGCAAACAGCAATAAGTAGAACGGTAAAAGCTTGATTTTGACAGTTTGTTTGGAGGTTGAGGTTAGGTTTCTGAGTTTCTCAACTCCAGCTGAATATTTACATTTCACAGAGTCCAAAAGTCAAAGTAATCATGACAGGGCTGCAACAGTCAGTGTTTTCTGGACCATGTGCGTCACACAAAGAGAGATGGGGACGCCCGGGTTGAAAAGTTCACACCCTACTGTCTCCTCAGTCACCATGGTAACACAAGTAAGTAGTTTAAAGTTGAGGTGCGCCTCACTGAAGAGTGTGTCTCTGTGCTGAGCGCTGACCCTTGTTTCTTTCCATTAGGAGGACAGGAAAACACTATTAGCAGCTAACCACTTAACGGCAGCTTGCATTAGCGAGGCTCAGCCAACGCTCAGGGCCTCCCCCAGGACTATTACCCTTGTAATAATAACAATGTCCTCTGCCTGGCCTGCCTAATGTGACTGCTGTTTTCTTTAGCCTGATTCCACTTTGCCGGCTCACCACTGGGTGTCAGGTGGCAGCCTGAAGGTGAGGAAATCATCTTTTAGCCCTAAAAAGTGAGTCCATGTTTTTATCTTAACGTGAGGAGAAATCAGTGATGTGTTTGCAAGGAGACACACTCCTCCTTTGTTCTGCGTCCGGCTGCTTTGCGCCTTAATTACATGCACACACCACCATCTAGACCACCACACACACACACACACAAACACACACACCACACCAGAGTCTTCTGCCGCAGCCAGGCCTACTCCCGACATCCAGCAGTCACAGTTCAGCTTCCACAATAGATGGAGCCAGCAGCGGCGGCACGGTCATTAGCATCGGCCATTTTGTGCAGCACTAGGCGGTCAAGCTGTTTGTATTCACATGCAAATTTAATGAGGTGGCCGACCGACCGCCATCAAAAGAACTCCAATTTGTTTTGAAACGACTTCATGCTGCCCCCCCCCCCCCCCCCCCCCCCTCCCCACCACCACCACAGTTTGCAAGTGGATTTGAAATCTCACTGACCACCACCTCCACCACCACTGCCTCCAACCTGCAGGCCCCAGTGTTCTCCAACCTCAGGTGGGTGACACTTCTGATGCTGGGTTAACAACGTGCAGCGATTTTAAGAGCAGGGGTGCCTCTGTTTCTCCCCTGCTAGTCTCACTATGATGCAGTAACAGTCCAGAGAGGCCCTGTACCCGCTATGGCTGCAGCGCCATGTGGAACAATATATGAAGTGTAAACACACATGGAACCTGTTAACACCTGCACACAGTAATGGATGCACACCTCCCACGGTAGTAACAGGCCTTTCTAAATCCTTGTATGTTTTTCTTGGTTTGCTTCCCTCCATGTCCTCACATTCACCTGAGCCAATGAAGGATTTTGCTTTGCTTTGATTTGATATAGTGCTGAAATGTTTAGTCGGTTAATCAATTTGTTGATCTTTTCATTGACATTTATCAAGCAAAAATGCCAAATCTCCAGCTTCTCATATGAGGATCGGCTGTTTTTCCTGTTTTCTAACATCATAAAGGCCTTAGAATGCTTCAGACAAAGTAGTTCATGTGTGTTGTGACCACTTGTAAAGGCAAAAAGCATGTACACCTTTTTTGAAAGGCCACACTTGAAATGTCTTTGTTGTCTCAACACAATAATCGGACGAGTGGGGATAACAGAGCGCACTTGACAACAAGTGATGGAAATAGTTGTGTGGAGAATGAATAAAAGAGAGCTAGCTTGAGAGAAAAGTTCAAACCCTGCCTGCTTTCAACCCACCACACACCTGACCAGTTTCTGCACAATCAAAACCCCACATTACCTTATACCTAATTACCTACCTAATTTTTATATCCAATGCCAGCACCTTAAAAAATTCTCACTATCTACAATTTCTGTGCATGACAGTTACAGTATTAACAATACAATTAAACAATACAGATAATTATTGTTACATAGAGAGAAACGATGCAGCAGTTGTATTGTTTATACTACGTGTAGCTGAATCTAATTCATTCATGGCCTTGCTTTTAAATACAGGTACAAACCAACTTAACAAGCAAACCTTAGGGAGAGATCCTGGTACAGTGAACTATGGTTAATGTATGATTACAATCAGGCAACAAAACTGAAAGTCTCCTGCATGAAAGTCAGACTTGCTACACGTCCATCCACCATCTGAACCGCCACACCCTCGTTTCCTGCGTCACTGCATGCAGGTCACACTACCGCCTGCACTGACACTGGATTTAAATCGTGAGGTTCGGAATCGTCCAATTTGGATGTGATTCCTGTTGGCGTGATTTGTCGGATTGTCTGTTTTGAAAAGTTCCCTAAGTTGTCTAATGCAGCCTCCTCTGATTCTGTTATTGTAAGGAGTTTCAAATGCCAACAAGAACTTCATTTCTTTTGTTTTGGCTTGTTGGTTGGACAAAACAAGCAATTTGAAGTTGTCACATTGAGGTCTGGGAAATTGTGATGGGAACTTTTTAAAAGACTATTTTTTTTGCATTTTATAGACTAAACAGGGAATTGACCAATCGAAGGATAAGAATAAGAATTAGAATTTTGACACACTATCGCAGCTTCCGTCAGGACCCCTGTGTGAAGCAGTTGTGGCCAAAATCATATCACTGATGCTTGAAGGCTGTTTACCAGTTCCCAACCACAAACAAATAGAGACATTCCAGAAAATAAACACAACTTGTGACAAAAAGACAAAAAAAAAAAATTAGGATTTTTAATTGATAAATCTGCATGACTGCAGAGACTAATCATCCTCTGTGGTGACAGACATCCGCTGGAATAAGACGTGATCTAAATATTTAGCCAATTCATTTCCTTCCAGTGGATAAAACTACAGCTTCAGTGCATGTCCTCATTTCCCCCCACCCCCCATCTAAACATTTACCCCAGTGTGCTGTTAACATTTAGATTTAAATCTGCCCCAAAAGAAAAATAATAATGTTGGGAATGTTTACAGGACGGACCGGGACTCTTTAAGCTAGATGTCACTGTCTGTAAATAGCAGAAAAGTTTTGTTATGTTCCAAAAAGAGAGATTTCCAGCAAAGACTAGCAAAAGTGCAAACAAAACAGCTCATATGCACACACTTGTATGCATGTGTACAGGCCTCTAGGCATCACATACACACAGTGTTGGTCCTCAGTGATGAGCTGTCAATGAAAGAGGACCTGTCAGGTGCAGGTCCACTTTCTCAGGAGCTTCATGGATGACGTGGTGATGCATGTCGTCCTCCTCTTGCAGCTAAGGGCACTTACTGGCCCCTATCTGTCAGGTGAGGCCTATGGGGCCCCTGAGGACAGATGGCAGAACAATTTGGCCCCCCTTCACTACCCTAAGAAGCTGACACTTTCTCCAACCGCTCAGCCACTCACACATGACATGAATAGGATCATGTACTGTACATGGGTGGTAGAATTCCTTGTGTGTATGTGTTTGTGTTTGAACTTGAAGTTGCTCATTAATACTACAGTAGTCCTTTAATCAAAGGATAATCCTGTTTATTTTCAACTTGCTTTTATTTCCTCAACCTTTCCTTCCTATTATGGTTTGCCACCATGTTGAGTCATTGACTATTTACTAAGTGAAATAATGTGGTATTTGATTTCAGACAGTGGTAGACAGGAGTAGCTAGCTTGCTAATTGAGCTAACATCGTCTTCTTTAGTCGGTTGGAAACGTTGTTTTAAAATGACTGACTTATTTTAAAATGAGAATCCTGTAAAAGGATGTTAAATATACAATTGAGGGCTACATACATGATGTACTAAAAGACTGAGGTTAAAGCTGCATGTCCTCACCAGTTGATGATCAATAGACAAGCAAATAAAGAAACATCATTGTTCTTGTATTCCAGAGTAGAGCTAGTCCTAGTTATTTAAGTATGAAGGAAAAATATAAGAACACACAGTAAGGAATACATGAACAGTTTTTTTTTAACATACATACACATGATGCCTGCAATCTAAAGCTACCATGGTAACATGAATGAACACTTAATAAACATTTATTAGCAGCAGGAGGATGGGCACCCAGAGGTGTGGCGACCTAAAGCTTGCGTGCATACTGAAGTCTGATGATAATGGCTCCCACAAAGCCATTTGGCTTGGCAGCAGGCCAGACCCGTCTACCTAACAGAGATGTGCACCTTGAGCTGGCAGCGTAGCCTCAGGACTTGATGCTAGCTGGCTGGCTCTGATGTGTGCTCATTGTGAATGTATATCCCAGGGATTACCGGGCTGAAAGCAGAGAGGCCTGTGTTTTTCTGACAATGTCTCTGTATGAACGAGGCTAAAACCACTATCTGAGTTTAGGAAGTGGTCTAAAATAACATGCGGTTGGTGAAACAGATTCTTCCAGACTTTACATTAGAGCTGCTGTTACAGCTGAAAGGTTTAACTCCATAATTCCATACTGATACATAAAGTTACACTGCAAGAGTCAAGTCAAACATTTAATTGTTACATTTACATTAATATAGGAAAAATAAGTCCATTTAAACCCAAGTAAATATTTATTTATTATTTAATTATTATTGGAAACTTTATTCTCTATATATGTTGAATTCTGTGCTTGCCTATAGACAGATTTCACATTTTTGCATTTTAGGTTGTCCTACTCTGAACTGAATAAAACACTCTTTTGGTTTTGATAGCAATTAATTGGAATTGATTAATTGTAGGTGTGAAAATTGAACTGCACTTTACCCATAAAAAGTCCCAAATCACATGCATTCCTTTTCAGGAACCTTTGTATGAGTTTACAGTTATATAGCATTCCTTCTTGAAGATATTATAGGCAACTATATGATCCGTAAAAATCAAGTATTGCCATTTTTTCTGGTATTTCAAGGTGAGACACACATTTCTTTGATTGAGCTTGAAAAGAAACCTGGCTATCATCTGATTTAAAATCTCAGGAATATAGAGAACCAATTAAAAAGACTCCGTTGTCCTGGGGCTGGTAGGGATTCAATGTCTGGCTCAAGGACTATTAAGTGGGGTAGTAACACAAGTTTGACTCCTGGTTTTCTGGTTGGTGGACAGTCTCTTAATCATCCGCTCCACTCGTGTTAGGATTTAAGATTTGCATATCTCATGTTCTCTTTAAGGAGAGGTGGTGAAGTTTTTTGGCTGTTGCCAACTTTACAGACATGAAGAGAGGTTTATCTACTCTAGTGCTACTCTAGTAAATTTAATTACAAGAATCCCACAGACTAAATACTTTGGGCTGACTGTATATCTATAGATATTTTATTGCTCCCTCTTCATCTAATGTTTATTCTGGCTTTTTCAAGTGAAGCCATACAACATGTGTCTGCGAGTGATAAAAGCAAGTGGAGCGCTAAAATCCCCTCCAACTGATAAAATGAATTTATCTATTTGTTTATGTTTGAGCGCTCGCTAACTGACACAACTACCACATGTTGAGTGTAGTGCCTCAGGCATGTAAAATACTGACATTTAGGAGCTGCTTCACACTGGTGAACACTGGATAATTATTATCTTGCTGGAGCACTTTGTGACATTTCCTTGGGAATATTTAAATACTGGAATTTGTTTTGGGGAAAATGCGTATATTAACCATGAGAAATCAGGAAAGACCAGTTCATAGTATGGTGCTGAGTGAGGCACCAGTACAGCAGAATGCATGAAAAATAAACATAGGCAGGTTTTGTTATGCACAAGTGAATTTTTAAAATTAAATGTGTGCTTCTGTTGACGGTTTGTGAATTTCAGTGGGAAATTACACAGAAACATCACCACCACCTCTCTGACCGGACAAGCCTTGTTCCCTTGGGGAATGACCGGATACTTATTAGCCAGTGATCCAGCACATGAGGCCCTTAACCTGCCCCCTGTAGCACAGACACTTAAGGGTCAACGCCTCCCCCATCAAGTCCTCATCTCCTTCCCCCAAAACATGCATACAGTACACCATATCAGACCAGAGAAATACTGTCAGTTTGAAAGGTTGATCTGATAGGGTCAAACTTTTAAGTTGTTTCATTTTTGGCAAATCATGTTAAACACAGAATGTAAACTCATCTGCTTTCAATGATTAGATGAGCCTCCATCTTCACTGTGAAAGCATAGATGACTGAGGTTGGACCGGCATGTTGGAGCTTTGATATGAGCAGATGTCATGGTTCTTCTCCAAAATAATGGAAGATCCTGTCACACCAGCCAGTTACTTCCACTGCTGTTGATAGTATTTCACTGGCAGCTGTTTGTAAAAACCTGCCTCATGGATTGTATTTAGTATTCCTACATAAGTATTCAAGTAAAAGAGGCAATGCCACACTGGAAAAATACTCCATCACAATTAAAACATTTATTCTGCTATAGCCATTAAATGTATTTACAGAAGCTTCAGAACATTAGCAAAAAGCAACATTTTGACTTTAAAGTTTATTTAAAGAAAAATAAAAACATGCTGATGTTATTGGAACAAATGATGAATATCCAATGTGAGACAGGTGCACTCCAACTCTTACGCTGACGTGTTTTAGCAAACAAGCCTCAAACAGAGCTTTTCACCTTGGTTGCCAAAATGCCTTAGCAGATGAAATAAAACAAAAAACTGAGGCCATAGTATTGAGATTTTCTTTTGTTTTTGAGGAGTTCCGCTATCACAGTTCACACATTAATACTCTGCAGTTGCATGCAACAATGTGTGTCACATGACAAAATCCTTTTTTGCTCAAACACAACACTTAACATTTATCAATCAAATGTCTTCGTCAACCAAGATCCTATCCATCCACTAAGTTTACTTAGTGCATCCGTTGAGCCTAGACCTCATTATGCCCCAGGTCTCTCTGCACAGAGATAAACAGCAGTGCCTGTGCTGTTCTGGCCTGTCTGTCTCTGTATCTGGCAGTATGAGGCAGCTTACCTAAAGCCCTCCAGGGTCAAACTGGCATCCAAAAGGAAAACTGGTGAGGCAGGACAGGTTGTTTCTTTACTCTGTGGTACTGTGGGTGTTTTCCTAGGCAGGTTTGGTGTGGCCGGCGGTTTTAGTGTGAAGTGACCTCATCATAACATCAGTGTTTTAGGCTCTCAGCAGGATGCCTCTCTAAGCGCTGTAGCTTAAGACAATTTTAATACACAATTCAAATATGTGGATCTATTAGGTTATGGTAACACTGACAACAGCTCACTTGCATTCCTTCCAGTGTGATGCCTGCTCCACAGGCATCACACTGGCTTTGCAGGAAAATAGTTCCCTCATGGTGAAACAATAAATATAAAAAATAGCTGTTGACGTCTTCCCTAATAGGACAGAAGGGGGAAATTGACTTCCAGACATAAATATGTTGAGGCATGGGCTTGTCTCTGGGGATTGACTCTGAACAGGTCAAGCAAAACAAACAGGGGGCTTCCTCTGTCCGCTCCTTGTAGACTCTTTGCTGTGGCCTCTGCAAACTGGGAATCTGGAGGTTCCCTGTAGCTAATAGAGCCTTAAAAACACTGGACACCATTAGTCAAGAGCATGTGTGTGTTTGTGCTCTTGAAAGAAAAGAATACAGATCAGACTACACAATATTGTCATCTTTGGAGGTAATCATTGTCAGATAAGATGATCACAGAGTCAGAAATTCTTGCTGTGATTTGGTCTAGAGACATGGCAGACTACATTTATGATACCGGCCAATCATAGCTTGGCATCTTTCATAGGTGACCAGAAAGGAGGTGCTAGGGTTGAATTTCATGGTTTCACCTGACAGCACAAACAAGGTCATTCCTCCTGTGCTTTGCCATGTTTACAGTTCAGTCGGTCAACTCAAATAGAAAGTTGTTTTTTTTTTTTTTTTTTACATGTGATTACAGCACAGCAATATAGTTAATGTTTGGCATCTTGGCTCTGACCTCATCACTCCCCATAGCATACACATTTGGGATCCTTCCTCTTAACTACAGTCAGAGCCTGCAGATGGATGCTGCTGTGGTGGTGAGACTGAATAAAACAAAGTATCAGATACAAAACACAGAAGTTGTCAAACTAGGTGAGAAAAAGAAAGAATTCTGAGGCACTAGTCTTTTTGTCAGGATGTCATGAAGCGTCCCAGATGTGTGTTTTCTTGAACTATAACACACTTCACCGGATTAAAACTTGATAAATTTGTTGCACATGAAGCTTATTTTTGTTCCTGATGTTCCATGTCTGTCATTCGGGCGCATATTGTGTAGTCTGAACCCGATATGAGGTTTATTACATATTTTCCTACCCTTTCCTACCCTGTCTGTGGCACTGAGCCTCAAGCTTATTGGTTTCTACTGAAGAAATAATCTTTAAAAAATAGGCCACAAGTATATTGTTTCATTTTTTTAAATAGCAAGATCATTGTGTTATTCAAAACAGGAGTAAATGAGGCATTTGTTGTTTCTGTTCTCAGCGGCGGATTAATACACATTTTGTTCTCTAGTAAGTATTTACAGCAACAGGACAGTGTATGTGGGACTGTTGCAAATTAAACTATTTCCTTGTGAAGGAACATGTAACCCAGTGCAAAGGTGTGGCTCACTGATGTATTTTTAATAGTTTAACAGAGGAATAAGATATATCAGGCTTTTTGTTAGTAGGATCAATTCATTGTTGGTTTTGGTCTTTTCATGGGATTTGTCAACAGTGAAAAAGAAATACAATATTCCCTGTTCTATCATTCATTACAAAGGCTTAAGCTGAAGTGAGCTCTGTTCTTGTGTATGAGTATGGAAGGAGAAGCAGGGAGCAACAGGCCTCTCCTCTGCGCCGTGCCCAGCTCTGCTATTCATCATCAGGTGGAAAGACTGTTTACTGCCGGGGTCAAGGTCCCAGGCACATGTTTACGGTCTCTCTCAGAAGAGCCATTGTTGTTAAAGCACACCCCGTGCATGCAACGGCCACACTGAAGATCATATCTAACAGGGCCCCTCTGCCCTAAGGCCAAAAGAAGCCCATTTTAACCAGATTCATAAGTTCAAGCCACAAAAGGACATTTAAAACCCATTTAGAGTTTCAGGATAAGACATCTGCCATGCTTGGTTATCTTTCTCCTGTGGCTGTTTCCCTTCTTGACCGTTATTTATTCTTCCACATTAATGTAAATGTTACTTTATTTGCCCTGAGACATACTGAATTAAACATAACATTACATTTCCATGGCAACTTTTTATAATTCCATAACCTGTGAGCTGGAAGCAGGAGCTCTGTCTTTCATTTGCTCTCTTTTTTCAGTGTGGGAGGTTACGTGACCACTCTAACCTTTTTAACATTAAAGTTTTTCCCCCTCTCAAAAGATCTTTGTGATAATCCTCTCCTTCTCCCCCCTCTTTGCTCCTTTGATTCCCCTGTGGGGCATACAGGAAAATGCTTTTACTGCAGTCCCACATCTTTTCTCTACCAGTCACGTCTCTGCTCTCCTCTCCAGACTGGCAACACCAAACTTCTTTTTCTAGCCCAGAGCTGCTCAGTCCAGGAGCCAGGAACGTCCTGTGTGGTTATGGCGACGGTGGCGTCCTTCATCTGTGGAGCATTAAGAGTGAGAACCAGATTAAGGTTGTCTCCCCAACACTGGGCAGACCTCTGTAGTCTGCAGCCACAGTCAGAGGGGGGGATGAGGCCACGGTGGAAGTAACTAAATTTACACTCCTCTCTTGACTGAGGAGATTTTTTGCAGTCTACATATATGCTGTACCTTTCATATGTTTAAGTCAGAAATTTGACTCCAGAAGTATTACCTTTCAATTTCAAATAGTTTCAGTTTTGAACTATATTGTCACAAAATACAAATTTGGTGGACTCTCTGTAGCATTGATCATTGCAGGAAAAAAGGCCAACAATAAACTTACACAACTACTACAACTAACTAACCAATCGATTAGCATACAAATCAATGGAAAGATGCAAATGGATGCAATTTGATGCAAATTCAGCAGGACGTCACAAAGTGAGGTAAAGACGTGTCAAATTTCTCAAAGGTTAGTCAAAATTTGTGCGTATCGTGGGGCTTTGTGAATATACAGTATCAGTCAAAAGTTTGGACACACTTTCCATTCACCTGAATGAGAAAGTGTGTCCAAACTTTTGACTGGTACTGTACTTCATATATGTATAGAGACTAGAGGAAAAAATAGACTGGAGGGAAATAGCACGGGAGTTCCTAATGAGTTCTGCAAAGAGTCAGACCGAGACGCCACACAGACACAGAACAGACACAGAACAGACACGCTCTACACACACATGGTCGTGCATACGTTGCTAGCTAGCTTACAGCTAACCTTTATACAGTCTGTATATTGGCTGTTTGGGGCGAATAAACACAGACTACACAAACACTTCATGGGTCACATTTGCAAGAAATTACACAAGGTGAAAATTAGCTTCAGATGGTTGAAGCCTCACATTAGCTTTGGCTGAACAGAACAAGAACTGTGGATTTTGTCCCATATGTCTTACAGTGTAGTTGCTCTTTGAATGCATTGGCACTGCCAGTATGGAGTCCCACAATTTATTCAACTTACATATAGCGTGTGAGTATTGTATTAAATTGTGTTGTATTAAGATAGAGTTGGAAAAAAAATCTTATTTTCTAATGCTGTAATTTTGTTCCAGCAGGTCTATGTTTCTATGTGAGCAGGGTATCTGGTAGTCTTTTAAACTCTGCTTTGGGGGAGTAGTGACAGGGGGAGAGGGATGTGGGCATGGGGATGATGGCGGTGTGGGGAGGAGGGTGAGAGGGTGAGGGTTAGTGTGGCAGTCCGGGACAGACAGACATAATTTAGACCAGAGGTGGAACCTGAGAGCCCTGCAGTCTGACAGGAAGCACTGGCTTCACTCCTGTCCCGTTTAGATGACAGGAGGCCCGGCCTAGCCTGGAACTGGTTGGCTTTGATGGGACCTGGGATAGCCTTTGCTCAGACCAAAAATATATATTTGTACCTCATTGTAAGTATTTGTGTGTAATGTATTTAGACAATAAAAATAAAGAAACAAAAAAGTAAGAATGAAAATATACATTTTTGGCAGTGGTTAATTTGTGACTTGAAGGGATAAAATATAGTTGATGTATAGTTAAAGGAACAGTTTGACATTTTGGGAAATATGCTTATTAGCTTTCATGCCAAGAGTTAGATGAAAAGATTGATACCACTTGCTAAATCCACAGCTAGAGCCAGGAGGCAATTAGCTTAGCATAGCATAAAGACTGGAGGCAGGGGGAAACAGCTAGCCTGGCTCTCTCCAAAGTTCAAAAATATGCCTTTTAGCACCTGTAAATCTTAGCAATTAACACATTGTCTCTTGTTGGTTTAATTCGTACATAAACATGAATGTAAAAATGATAAGTTGTGGTTTTAGGGGAAGGTACATGCTGTTTCTAGGCCACCAGCGGCAAGGTAAGGTGACTTTTTGGTCTTTAGGCTTGGCTAGCTAATTTCCTGCTGGCTCTAGCTTTATGTTTAGTGCACAGACACAAGAACAGTATCAATTGAACTCTCTAGGAATAAGCAAATTGAGTAAAGTGCTGAATTGTTGAATATTGTATGAATGCTGAATATTTCAAAACAAGAATAAACATCTGGCTGTTGTCTACACTCTCTTTCACTCTTTTTCACGCGAGGTGAATCCGACTTCAGCCCAGACTTTACCCGTCACAGGTGGGGTGGCAGAACTCTCTCATGTACCACGTCTGAGAAAAAATATACATAAAAATGTAACCCACAGTGTTGGGAGCCAGTCACTGCCTCTCTATGAAACACAGAGTGATTGACACCGTCACTGATGTTCTTGTTAATAAGTCCATAAACACTGTGAGCTGGATGACTAACAGACTGGTGCCGTGTTAGAGCCCCTGTCTGGCACAGTGGAAAAAAAAAACAACCATGAAGCCTATTTAACTGCCTCTGCTTTTAATATGGCATTGCAGGGAGAATCTGCCCCTATTAAAATAAAATGCTGCATTTAAAGTCGAGCTGTGTTGAGTCTAAAGAATCTACAGTCTAGTCTGGCAGCTTCAGGGACACTGGAGCCATGTAAAATCTGGTTTGTGAATATAGGCAGAGCTTTGTAAATGTTAGCAGTTCATATATATGTTTCCCATGTGTATATGAAAGAGCCTTTACCATAATGTGACGTTTCCTCCAGTTCTCAAAGGCAAGTCTCTTATTTCATCATCTGTGTACCCAAGTATGATGTTTGATTTTATGTTTAATCATGAAAATGTTAAAAACATGCAGAGGCATGTGAAAAAACACATATATGCACATGCAAAAACATGCAAATATCACCTCAAGTCGGCAGAACTCCACTCCCAACTTCCAGACTTACATAACGTCAGAATAGTGAGTGTCACAGAGGAGGTCTGCTGTGTATGTGTGAATGAGACAAAGACACTGTGCCCCTACGTGTGGATTAGTGTGTGTGAGAGACATATCCGCTGTTGGCAGGACTTTTCCGTTCTCACAGCGGCGTCCAGGAATTTTTCATCATCCGTTTCCCTGTTTTCGTGACCAAGAGTGTGTGATGTCATGTCCATGAATTTCAAACACTATGACGGTTATTCTTCTGATTTCCCCCTTTTGCATATAACCGTCATGTAAAAATCAAATGAAACTTTTGCAGCAGCACGGTTGGGTGGGACTTCATCTCCATATACGCTGCTTTTATAATATTGTGTTGAAGTTGCAGCTGATAATATTAGTCTAATGTTGGCTGTGCAGCCCCTTTTTGCTCCACTCGTTTGTTTATATCTTGTTTTTATCCCGGCTGTGTGTCCAATTACGTGCAGCTGCAACAATCCAGCTTCACCGCAAGGATCATTAAAGTTTCATCTAATCTCATCTAAACTCAATGAAGACCACATTGTCACAGGAGGTTTTGTTTGTGTGTTTGTTTTGGCTGCAGGATGGCGGAAAGGTTTAACTCCCTGGGTCGTGATGTAGCGTCCTTGAGAAAAACTCCAGTTAACAAGTGTGCATGTTTGTGCAGGCAAATGAATATGCAAGTGGGGGTGGCAGTGGTGGTGGTGGTGCTGGGAACCTTGAGCAGGCTGAGTGGGACATGGCAGCAGCCCTGTAAAACTGCAAACAGGAACCAGATGAGGTGCGATTAGCGCTGACAGGCTGACAGGCAGGCTTCCCCCTCTGCGCTGCTGAGGAGAGAAGCGCTGTTCGGTCCGACCACAGACCCCAAACTGTCCCGGCAAGAAGGTAACTCTACATCAGATCTCCCCAGTGAGGATCATATTCTCTAAAATGGGTTGATTATGAGGTTAAATTGCATAAGGTCAACTTTATCAAAAGCGAGATCTTGTTATTGGAGCACGGTGTCTTAAACTGCAGGTCAGGATGTGACATAGCAAGGTCCTGTAGGTTGCTAGTGGTCTGTTAATGAAGCAGCATTCAAAGGCCAAACTGTGGGATCCCAGATGAATTATGGATTGTAGGAGCAATTTGTCTCTCATTCGTAAGCATCTGCAGCATCACTTCTGGTCCAAGAGTTTTTTTCTCCTGCTGCATTCATTTGTGCTGAATATCAACATGAATTCGTGACCACATTCTGGATCGATTTCCACATTTTCTCTCAGTTCCCATGGCCTGCTTGTGGTGAGGTTTCTGAACTCTCCTACTGAACGGTGCAGCAGTTACACAATAAGAAGAGCTGCAGTGTTGTCCAAGACGTTGGGCTCAGGTCTGCAAGAGCTCCCTCACAGCTTCTAATTAATTAGATTTGAGAGGCAGACACTGACACGACCAGGATAGGACGGTTCTCACGACCTGCAGAGAACTCCTCAGCGACATGATCTGCTGGTGTATAATCAAATTTGGGATGTTATTACCCCTTCAAGAGTAGACGATGTGATTGGCATCAATGAGCTGCAGAGGGCTTTCACTCCCAAGTATAACAGGACTGGAGGTGAACTTCAGCAAGTGCTGACAAGTAACTTATCTGCATTTTTGCTGTGATATCTTGGACTAATTCTGGCCAAATGTGATCCTTACATGGGATTTAAAGCATTATAACTGCTATACAATTAGGTAATTTGATCAAACTTTTTAGCCTAGCTAGCAGCGTGGATTGAGGGATGCAGAGTACTGAAATTTCTTGACAAGTATTGGATGGATTTTCATGCAATTTTGCAGATATCCAATAACAACTTTAGTGGCAGTCAACTATAGGAGCACTGATCTCATTCTTGCATCAGCTGATTGGCATCAGCTGATTTCATTCATGCTTGACTGGTTAATTCATCAGCTGTTTGGCTGATCAATCAATCATAGTGATGCAGGTGTACAGTTCAGACATTATAACATGTCTCACAATTGACAACAACACTGCTAATATGTTCATGCTAATGCTGTTTTCTGCCTCCCTCCACCACTCCAACCTCCTCCTGATGTGCTACATTTTTGTTGTTGTTTATTTGACGAAGATCTAATGATCATGTGCAGTATATTTGTTAAGGGAGATTAGTTTCCCTGTATAATTGTTTTGTTGCGAGGTCACTCAAGAGTTTTTTTTCTGCTAAATCTAACTGTGTTACAATTTGCTATATATGAGCAATTCCTTCACATAAGTGTGTCTGACTGAGCTGAACGTGGAGGGTGATTTTCTATATTTAGTTGTTTCCTTTGAAGTTTGTTTTTCTTGTCATGTTGTT
Source organism: Thunnus maccoyii (assembly GCF_910596095.1). Classification (NCBI taxonomy): domain Eukaryota; kingdom Metazoa; phylum Chordata; class Actinopteri; order Scombriformes; family Scombridae; genus Thunnus; species Thunnus maccoyii. The sequence continues at coordinate 21,802,820 of NC_056553.1, forward strand.
GATTAGACTCCCTCTTACTTTGCTGTTCAGTGTTGTTCTGCTCCAGCAGCAGAGTGAGTGACAGGGGCCTGCTGAGTGCTCTGCTAATGAAACTCATTCCCCTGCATGTCTATCTCCACAGTAGCTTTACCCCCTTCCTCCCCCAACCTGCTCCCCATGGCTACAACACACATCACAGCTCCAATCAGCTCCTACCTGCTTCTCATAAAGCAGAGGAGCCCCCCTCCTCTTTTTTCTACAATGTATATTCTCCTGTTTCTTCCCTATCTCCAACTTCAGGAAGAAGAAGAGGAGGGAAAACTCCAGTAGGAGCAGAGGGAGCTGTCAAAGTTGACAAGCAGTAAAGTCTGCTGGGTGGGTGGGCGCCATGCAGAAGGTCATAGAAACAACAACATAACACAGTCACTACAAAAATACAGATCCTGACAAGTTGTTTGATCTAGAATTGTGTATTCAGTTCCTACATTTCCTAAAACCTTTTGGAGAAAAAAAAATCTGCATTAGAAATGCAAATGAAAAGTCAAGTGTAATTTTCTTACTATATATTACTGGAATAATTTTACTCTTGCCACCAATTCTACAGATTACCCACCCATGAAAGCTATTTATTTAAGTTATTTCATGATCTCATAAGTTTTTTTAAAATGACAAAATGATTAATTAATGATTGCAAGGAAACAGTTTGTATGTGACTCCATGATCTCATAAAAACCAGCTGTTGCACCGCTGTCTCATGATCACTGCATAAATATTCAGGTCAACATGATGTTGGAACCTTTTCTGGTGCTCTTATAATAATGATGTTGTGATCACAGCAAAGTAAAGCTTGTTATGTCAATATCATAGTTATAATTCTGTGATCTTGACAAATTACTTCTGTGATCACAAGAAAACAGAGAAACAATGACCCACATGCCTTCAATACTTAATTTTTGAAGTTTTTTTTCCCTGCGAATTATGTCCAAATTGGATGTTTCTGCACCTTACCAGTTATGTCCAATGCTAACGTTCAGTGCCAGAGCTGTGTCTTTTATTTAGCAGGGCAGAAAGTCAGGGTGTGGAGGAGGGTGTAAATGAAAGTACAGCATCTGACTTTTCAGAGTTTGTGTCCAGTCACCAACTTGTAAATAATGTTGGCTTTAAACAGTAACCATGATGTTTCCCTAACCTTAACCATATTGTAGTTGCCATGTGCAGACATTGTGGAACGCAAGAGTATTGTCTATCTTTTCTGACAATGGGGTTGTTTTTATGTTATACAAAATTAGAGGTTCTCAAGGAAGGACTCTGGCAAGGATTTTCTGTGTCTAATGTTGGCCAGGAATTAATTGGCTTAGATGTGCTCCGTAGAGGCGGTGGCAGTATGGCCGATCCTCCATGTGCACTTACATTGCAGCTCCTTATCTGTGCCTACACTATGTCATAAAGCAAATATAGCATACCCTTAGGCTGATAAATCAGGTATGTTTTCACATAAGAATCACCTTTACCTGCTGTGACTTTCAGACGATGCATGAATTCACTTAAACATGTTTTGCAGAAAACTTGAAAACACTCAAAAGGAATAGATTTTCAATGACGAACATTTGATGAAAAAAAATGGCAGAAAATGGAATAAAAAACAAAGACAGAAGCAAATATTTAAGCAAAGTGAGAGGAAGGCCAACAGCGTACTTTCCTTCAGGTAGACTGTCTCAGGCAGAGCAGAGACAGGAAGAGATGCCCAGCGGGAGGGCCGACTCATTATGATATCCTGTTACAGCCTGGAGCAGCCTACCAGCTACAATTTAGTAGACTTTACAGACTCCCACCTTCCCTCTCCTTTCTCTCTGTCTGTCCCTATCCTTCCACATAGGACATGTTCAGACTCACAAGCATTCATGCAAATTAGAAAGAGACAAAGAT